>NC_133293.1:3243346-3471289 GCF_005239225.2 Populus alba
CAATACAAAGAGAGAAAGCAAGAGCATGATCTTGATTTGGAAACCAAGATGCCTCAATACATGGTAAGTGCCTCCTTTTATAGGCCAAAATTTGGAATTATTGATTTGTTGACTAATTGATGAGTCGGTGGCCACATCTTGACTTGATAACAATCCTTATCTTCTTGTCTGAACAAGACGTCATTGCTAACATCATAATTTGCCCAGAATCCTCAGGAATGTTCTAGGAAATTGTCCTCAGCTTTCCAACAAAAAAAAAAAGATGAGGTCATTTGGACTTCTAGAACTCAAGATATGGGCTGAACACTAAATAGTGTCTGGACTGCAGGACAGCTTCGGACTTCTTCGTTGTTCCTATAATTTGGACTTGAAAATGGCCTTCTTAGATCTTGGTGTCCAAATGAAAGTTGTAGGCCTATGTTTTACCTTTCCATCCATATAAAATGGACCTAAATCCGAGATCTAGAGCTCCAGATATGATCCAATTACCGAGCAATGTTCCGGTTTGGACTGCACCAACATCTCTTTTCTAAGTTTGGCCATCTCTTTGTCCTTTAACTTTCAATGCTTAAACTCATCAATCAATCCTTTTATTTATGTGATAGTCCTGCATTTAAAATAAGCATTTACCATAAATTAAGGTATCTTATAATATCAAACATGTTATTATAAAACATGCTTTCGTTAAGGAGTTTATTGATACTTCAAGTGCAAAATGATGATATAAAACCTTGATAAACATGCACTTTTAAGTACTAATCAGCCATGTATTCCCAGCCTGGAAAACCTTTCTTTGCATTTATTTTTTTTGTTTCTTCTGCACCTCATACCAGAAATCAGTCGATCTGGTACATAGAAATAAATTATATTCCATCGAGATTATAAAAAATAAAATTAAAATATTTTTAAAAATATCATATTTTGAATTCCATCTTACATAATGGCATTGCGATTATCCCACACCCTCTTACAATAGCATTGTCAAGCCTCCTCCTAGTAAAATTTTCCTTGCACATTAATTTCATAAAATAATTAGTTTATTGAAATTAAAAAAAATTAACCAAATCAAATAAAAAAATTATTTATGTATATATTAACCTTGAACTTTCTAAACCAAGCATCAATCATAGACTTCCATTCAGAATTCTTAAAAACTTGACTCCATTGAAGCAAAAGCACTTCCATTAATGATTTCATCACCAATGTTATCGTGCAAACAACGTCCACCTTTGTAAGCATGAAATTTCATTCATTCAATGAAATTATTTATTAAAAAAGTATCTATTTTATTTATTTTTTTATCGTGCAGGAAAGGAAAGAAAACTTACATGTTGTGGCCAGGTTTCTACTGAACAATATACTTCCTTGTGTATATATCCTAACTAAAAAAGGACACCCCATATGCGAGCCAGCCTTGCACTCAACAAGCTTGTGTTTTTGATGGATACCCTTAGTGTATCATGCTAGCCTCCTTTCTTTTGTTTTTGTGTAATAAAACTACGAATCTCTCAAGGCAATTTTGCATATCTGGATGCAATAGTAGGCAAGCACATGAAAAAGAAAACACATGCAGGCTTTGTTGTCCAAAAATACCTTACAACATAAAACACAATATAATATGAATTGTAGATTCCTTGAAAAAGCAGGAGAGCTTATATAGATCTGATGAAATAGCATACTCGTAAATTATAGTGAGTTTGAGAGCCTATATATAAAAAAAAAAAAAGTAATCTCACACAACAAACTCAAAGAAATAATTTTTTTTTTAGAACCTAATCTTGTAGAGATGTTTAGGAAGCTAATAAAATGAAACTAATTGACAGAACAATATCAAAACCTATTCAAGGTGATACATCATAATAAGAACATTTACATTTTTAAAATGAAAAGGTGATACATTTACAATGATTGAATGAATTATTAAAAAATAAAACTCCTTAAAGAGATTTAACTATCCTTATCCTAGAATGCAATTGTGATCAAAATATCACAGTTGTCACAATCACATACAAAGATACAAACTTTTACAAGACAAGACCCTGAAAATCAAAACTTGTCAAGCTAGTGAAAAAACTAATTAAAAGAGAATTAAATAGAAAAAGCAAGAAAGGGCATTAGTGAAATAGATAAAAAGCAATGGTTGCATGCCTATTACCTACATGACACGACCAAAAGATTGATGTCTTCTCCTAAGTGCAGGAGTGTCGAAGTAATAAATAACCCAGCAAGACCAGGGTCGAACCACAAGGAGGTTAATTGTATAAATTATAGACAATAATAATACAGTAATAACAACAATAATAAAGAAGAAGATGAAAAAGTTGATGAGAACTTTGAAATGGAAGATTAATGTAACGATTAAACAATGATAAAAAAAAAATGTCAAGGTTAGAGGATCTATTAATGGTATTTCAAACAAGTATAGTATAAACTCTTATTATTCAACTGAAAACCACACACAAAGGAGGTTCCAATCGCATGATTTATCATTGATAGCTCATTATAAATTATTAATATGATCATATTAATTATCTTATTTTACGTAACACTAAACTTTTAAATATTATCAGGAATTCATGATGCTAACTTATATTAACAACAAATCAAGTTCCTTTCATAGCACAGGTGTAGGTAATACCATACGGTTGGGCTATGAGAGTGCCAAGCATTTGTTGTACCAAGTGTTATACAATATAAATCTAGATTAACCATTTAACAAGCAAAGTATTAAGAATTAGTAAGATAAAAACATAAGACATGTTAATATTAAACATTAAGGTCCGTGTTGAGTTTACACTATACTTATTCTTACACCATTAGTGTAACCTTATAAACTTAGCTAAACATAATGAAGAAGAGAAAACATAAATAAACAAAACAAGAACATAAATAATATACAAGTTAACTAAGTAAAGGAAAGGAAATGAAAACTATAAAACAAGATATTAATGAAAAGCAAAACTTAAGAATTACAAAAAAAAAAAAAAACAGAGAGAGAGAGAGAGAGCAAGAGCAAGTTCTTGATCTGAACAACCAAGCCCCTAAATGCATGGCAAATGCCTCCTTTTATAGGCCAAAATTTGGAACTATTGATTTGATGACTAATTGTTGAGTGGGTGGCCAACTCTTGACTTGGTAAAAATCTTTATCTTCTTGTTTGAATAAAAAGTCATTACTAGCATCAGAATTGGATCCACCTATACTATGAAAGTTATAGGAAATTGTCTTAGTTTTCCAGGAAAAAAAATTGAGGTTATTTGGACTTCTAGAACTCGAGATATGGGCTGAACACTGAACAGTGTCTGGGCTGCAGGACATATTCGGACTTCTTCATTGTTTTTATAATTTGGACTTGAAAACAACCTTTTTAGATCTTTGACTCCACATGAAAGTTGTAGGCCTATGTCTTACCAAATATGTTCTAAAATTTGCGGTCATTTGGACATTTAGAACTTAAGATATGACCAATTACCAAACAGTGTTCCAGTTTGGACTACACCAACATCTATTTTCTAAGTTTGACCCTCTCTTTGTCCTTTCAATTTCAATACTTAAACTCATCAATCAATCCTTTTATTTATGTGATAGGCCTGCATTTAAGATGAACATTTACCATAAATTAAAGGTATCTTATATTATTAGGTATGTTATTATAAAACATGCTTTAGTTAAGGAGTTATTGATACTTCAAGTGCAAAATGATGATATAAAACCTTGATAAAAGTGCACTTTTAAGTACTAATCACACACCCCCAACCAACTTATTACTAGTCCCTAGTAATCAAAACATTAAAATAGAAAATCAATTTGCAAAATCCACAAAACAAGGCATTCATCATTCAACTTCCATTAATCTATCCAGATAAACAAACTCTCATTAAATTCATATATCTGCTCAATGCCTCTTAAACAAGATATTAATAAACCTTTCTTTTGTGCTTAAAATATCAACATATAGTTATGGGGCTTTACTTGGAAGAAAAACAAATTTTTCTTCTAATGTTTAAGGTTAACTTCCTTGGGTTAAGATTATTATCTTCTTTTTTTTTTAATATATATGTATAACTTAAAACACAATGCATCTTTAACCCATGTAACGAGCTTTCAGCTAATGACTCCCAGACCAGTTAGTTTTAGGGCATTAGGTGTTGAGACATCCCTACGAGCTTAGTAACTCGGGTTGCAGATACTGATACGTAGATAGTGCAATGTTTGATTCCCTTAAGCTTTTCTCCTTAACCCATGTAACAAGCGTTGGGCCAATAGCTCCCAAGTTAGTTGACTTTAGGGTATTAAGTGTTAAAACACCCCTTCGTGCTTAATTGCTTAGGTTAGGGAGGCTACGAAACCAAACTTATCTACGTTTTTATTATCATTAATTTTTATTTTTTTATGGAAAAGCATATTATATACTATCACTTTCCCTTAGTTGTTACCTTTAACAAAAGAATATAAATAATATAATAATCCAATGTGCAACCCACAATCATATCTTAAAGTGTGTGTGTGAAAATGAAAAGATTTAAGAATACTTGTTAAATGAGCATATGAGTAGAATCAAGTGATAACAATATGAGAGTTTGTAAACCTGAATATTTCAAGAAGTATTCTGATAGACCTTGTTGAGAATGTTTACTAAGATGCGTCTCAAGAGTAACTTTAACAAAAGAACTCATTTTACTCTGCCATTCTAGTAACAACAGTTTTTTGCAAATAGTTTATGAAATAGAAAACACAGTTTTTTTTTTTTTTAATATATCAACTACTACCCTTTCCCCCAACCAAAATGAGACATTGTCCTCAATGTCTTAATGTAGAAAGATAGAGTATAGAAGACATCACCTGAAATAGCGAACACTAACAAACCTAAAACACACTTAAACAAATATAAGAAACAACAAAACATAATAATAAAACCAAAAGACACAAAGTTTTTACAAACACAGGCTCAAATCCAATCTAATCTTTTTACGGCTTTCCTTGACCAATTTATGTGACTCATTGAGGGATCAATTACAGGGATGAAAGATTGTAGTTGGTCAATCAACTATTCAGCAGTAGCAGCAAAGATTATGATTTATCGTGCCGAAGATGTTAGAAATTCCTGTTCCACAATATGATCAAGAAAAAACAACAACTTATCATAAAATCCATTAACATTTAACAGACCTATGGGTTTATGGTGAATGTGCAGTTGGGCCTAAAAGGAAATATGAAAGATCTCTTCAAATGTGCCCAAACCATCTGGTAAGGCAATGAAGGCGTCAACATGGTTAAACATTGCATTAATTCGATCAGACATTGTGGGGACCTGTAATTCCTCTCCAATTGTTTTTCCAATGATGTCCTCTTGTGCTAAAGCTTTGGAGACAACTCCCAAAACTTGACTACCTCCTCAAAATGCAGTTATTGACACTCCCCCCATTAACCCACGGCTGCCTTCTCCATATACTAAATAAATCTTTCGCTCAGTTAATACCTAACCAAGATGATTTGCTGATTCTAAAAACTCTTTTTCTTTCCCAAGACTGGATCCACCGAAAACACAAATATTTTTTATGTGAATACTTGAGGAACTTGCCATTTCTACACACTTCTATATTTGATGAATGTATGGGTTGAGTAGAAATGAAGGGAAGGAAGAGAAGAATTTATAGATGAGAAATTGAAAATGCAATCATACCACCTATATGTAGGCCAATTGTAGTCTCACTCACACACTCTCTCTCTCTTTATTTATTTATTTATTTTGAAAAAGCATGTGTATGTACAGGTAGTTGTGATTGTGGCTCACATCTTTCCTTGGTTTTACGTCCAAGAACAGCTTAAACGCCCTCTATAGGTCGGGGATAGGCTTCCTATCCAGTTTTCTTAAAAACTGGCAAACATGGTTTTTTTTAGTCAGATTCCCAAGACTAAGTCGAGCATGTTCTTTATGGAATTGTGGCCATAAATCATGAATTGCATGATGCACTCCACTAGGGTGCGTCTCAAGAGTCAATAGAATATTATTTAAAGACCCCTTACTCAGGGCATCCTTAATGAATTGTATTTTATCTTCACGGTTTACAAATACCATTCATAAAGAACAACATGTCACATTATAAGTCAGATGTGACAGACTTTTATTTATTTTGCACGACGTTTATTTGCAAAAGTGCTTTTACCTATTTCAGGCATGTATGAAATGAAAGAATTAGAGGACTTACCTGATAATCGGACCTTTGCTTCAATTAGCCAGAGAATATCTTCTGGAATTCCATGATTCATTAACAACCTCAATCTTGCATATCTAGCACGATAAATTTTTATAATCGCATTCTGAGGTAGAATGGGAAAATACTTTTTTAATTTTTCAAGAGTAGTGTCCATTTTCAAATGAGAATTGGAGGAGAGATTCAAAGAAAGAAGAAAGAGCAAAGAATTGCACAAATATATACACAGATATCAGTTAATATGGGAAATTAAAAGAACCGAATTAAGAGTCACATAGTACCATTATCCGCCATTTGACTGGGGTGAGAGACTAGAAAAACAAAAGTCACACAAAAACAATGTGAGAAAAAGAATCAATCTTTATATATAGGATCACCCAATTCAATAGAGTCATTTTCAACTGAAAAATTATCAAAATAAACTTTCAAACGATGACCATTTACCTTGAAAACATTACCATTCTTTGGATTTTCGATATCACAAGCCCCATATGGATACACATGTTTCACAATAAAAGGACCACTCCATCTTGATCTTAGTTTTCTAGGAAATAAATGGAGTCGAGAATTATAAAGCAAGACTTTTTGACCAACATTGAATGTTTTTCTCAGTATTTCTTGTCATGAAACTCTTTGATTCATACTTTATGAATTCTTGAATTTTCATATGCATCATTTCTTATTTCCTTAAGCTCATTTATTTGCAATTTTCATAGCTGACTAGCATCATCAAGGTTTGAATTAAAAGCTTTAATAGCCCAATAAGCTTTATGTTCAATTTCAATAAGCAAGTGACAAGGTTTTCCATAGACTAGTCTATAAGGTGACATAACTAATGATGTTTTATAAGCAGTTCGATAAGCCCAAAGTGCATCATTAAGTCTTAAAGACCAGTCTTTCCGATTAGGATTCACTGTTTTCTCCAAGATCTGTTTGATCTCCTTATTAGCAAGCTCTATTTGTCCACTTGTCTGAGGGTGATAAGGGATGGCAACTTTATGTGTGATTCCATATTTCTTCATTAAAAACTCAAATGGCTTGTTGCAGAAATGTGTTCCACCATCACCAATCATGGCTTGAGGGATACCAAATCGACTTAAAATATTTTCTTTTAAAAAATTTATCATTGTTTTGTGATCATTGTTTCAACTTGGAATTGCCTCTGCCCATTTTGAAACATAATCTACTACGACTAATATGTATAACAAACCAAATGATGGAGGAAATGGACCCATGAAATCTATACCCCAGCAGTCAAAGATCTCAATGACAAGAATAGGATTTAAAGGCATCATGTGACGTTTTGAAATAGATCCCAACTTTTGACAATTTTCACAAGTCTTGCAGAATGCATGTGAGTCCTTGAACATGGTGGGCCAGTAAAATCCACTTTATAAGATTTTTGCAGTTGTCTTTCTTGATGAGAAATAACCCCCCACATACCTCAGAATGACAAAATTTAATGACACTACTTATTTGATTGTCAAGAATGCATCTTTGAAATATTTGATCAGAACAATATTTGAATAAATAAAGGTCATCCCAATAAAAGTTCTTCACTTCGTTCAAGAACTTTCTTTTGTCTTGGTACTCCAATGAGCTAGCAATTGTCTTGAAACAAGAAAATTAACAATATTAGCAAACCAAGGCATTGTAGAGACAAAAAATAAAGATTCATCAGAAAAGTAGTCATCGATTGGTGTGATGTCAGATTTCGAATCTGTTGTCAATCTTGACAAATGATCTACGACAACATTTTCGGTGCCTTTCTTGTCTGTGATTGTGATATCAAATTCTTGAAGTAACAAAATCCACTGCACTAATCTAGCCTTAGAATCTTTCTTAGAGAGAAGATATTTCAATGTTGCATGATCACTAAAAACGACAATAGGTGAGCCAATAAGATAAGATCTGAACTTGTCGCATGCAAATACTACTGCAAGTAATTCTTTTTCAGTGGTAGTGTAATTCATTTGAGCACTATTTAAAGTTTTACTTGCATAGTAAATCACATAAGGTTTCTTATCTTTTCTTTGTCCCAAGACAGCACCCACGACATAATCACTAGCGTCACACATTATTTCAAAATGTAGTGACCAATCAGGAGGTTGAATGATAGGAGCAGAAGTAAGCAAGCTTTTAAGTTTAACAAATGCTTTTTCACATTGTTTAGTCCATTCAAAAATATTTTCCTTTGTTAAAAGGTTACACAATGGTTTATATATTACACTAAAATCTTTAATGAACCTTGTATAAAAACCAGTATGTCCTAAGAATGATCTAACATCTTTAACAAATTTTGGTGTTGGTAAGTTGGCAATTAACTCAATTTTAGATTTGTCAACTTCAATTCCTTTCGATGAAACAATGTGACCAAGTACAATGCTGTTTGTTACCATAAAGTGACATTTTTCCCAATTCAATACAAGATTCTTCTCTTCACACCTATTCAAAAACTTTTCCAAGTTAGTTAAACAATAATCAAATGAATCATCAAAAATAGAAAAATCATCCATAAAAATCTCAAGAAAACGTTCAACCATATCACTGAATATGCTAAGCATGCATCTTTGAAATGTGGCTGGTGCATTACATAGTCCAAAAGGCATTCTTTGATATGCAAAAGTAACAAAAGGATATGTGAAAGTAGTCTTCTCTTGATCTTCCAATGCAATTTCAATTTGGTTGTAGCCTGAATAGCCATTTAGGAAACAATAAAATTCATGACCTGCAACTCTTTCTAGGATTTGATCCATGAAAGGTAAAGGGAAATGATATTTTCTAGTCATTGAATTAAGTTTCCTATAGTCAATGCACATGCGCCAACTAGTAATAGTCCTAGTTGGAATTAACTTATTTTTCTCATTTGTTATCACAGCGACTCCAGACTTTTTGGGTACAACTTGGGTAGGACTTAGCCATTTACTGTCAGAAATAGGATAAATGATTCAATTATCTAGAAGCTTAATGACTTCATTTTTCACAACTTCTTTCATATTAGGATTAAGTCTTCGTTGCATTTCTCTAGAGGGTTTAGCATTTTCCTCCAAATAAATCTTATGTGTGCAAATCAAAGGATTAATTCCTTTTATGTTAATTATGGTTCATCCTAATGCATTTTTGTGCATTTTTAGAGTTTGTAATAACTTACCTTCTTAATGTGCATTAAGTTTGGAAGAGATTATTACCGAAAAAGTTTTATTTTCTCCCAAAAATGAGTATTTGAGATTGAATGGTAACGACTTCAAATCAGGTTTTGGTGGTTGAACACATGAAGGTATGGACTCAATTGATTGTGGTGGCAATTTTTCAATCTGTGGTCTCCAATTACATGCCTTTGCTTCTTCCTGAAAATAGACCATTTGCAACTCGTCAGGTTCATCAATCTTAGTTTCACTGGAAGTGGTTTGAAATTGATTATGTACTAATTTTTCAATAAAATCCACTTCCTATAAATCATTATCATCTCCAGGTTGCTTGCAAATGTTGAAAATATTCATATCCAATGTCATGTTTCCAAATGATAGCTTCATCAGTCCATTCCTACAATTAATCAACGCATTAGAAGTGGCAAGAAATGGACGTCCTAAAATTACAGGAATTGAATTACATGCTTCAACAAGTTGTGTATCCAAGACAACAAAATCTATAGGGTAAATGAATTTATCAACTTGTACTAACACATCCTCAACTATTCCTCTAGGCACTTTTACAGATTTATCAGCAAGTAAAAGAGTTACAAAAGTTTATTTTAGCTCACCTAGATTAAGACTTTGAAAAACCAAAAATAGAAGTAAATTCACACTAACTCCAAGATCAAGTAAAGCTCTTTCAATTTTATGTTCTCCAATAAAGCAAGAAATTATAGGACGACCAAGGTCTTTATATTTCAAAGCATTATTGTTTTGAAGAATAGCACTTACTTGTTCGGCTAAAAATGCTTTCTTTTTCACATTCAGTTTTCTCTTCACAGTGCATAGATCTTTCAAAAATTTAGCATAGGAAGGTACCTATTTAATAGCATCCAACAAAGGTATATTGATCCTTACCTGTTTGAAAGTTTCAAGGATTTCAGAATTGTGATTGACTTTCCTTTATTTGGTCATGGCATGAGGAAATGGAAGTGCTGGCAGAGAATCAGTCTTTTCTTTACAATGTTCAGATTCAACCCCTTCCTTACCCTCAGATATTGACTCATCATCTTTCTCACAAGGTTTAAGAGTGGGTTTTTCAATAACCTTACCATTGCGAAGAGTGATGACTGATTTGACGTGTTGGCTTCCGGAACTACTTGCATTTGCATTGTATTACCCCTTTGGATTTTGTTGTGGTTGAGATGGAAACTTACCTTTCTCTTGAAAACTAAGAGCAGATGTGAATTTTGCAAGAGCATCTTTAAAATTTGTCATGCTTTGAGAAAGTTGAGTGTTGATTGTTTCTTGCTTTTCAATGAATGCATGCAATGTTTCCTCAAGATTTCTTCTAGGAGGTGGAGCATCATAAGGAGGTGCATATTCATGAGAATTTTAGAAATTATGATGTGCTTGAAACGGTGGCTGTGAAGTTTGTGCATTATTATTATTACTCTTCCAACTGAAATTTGGGTGATTTCTCCAACCAGGGTTGTATGTTTACGAGTATGGGTTATGATTGGGCCTTTGAAAACTGTTTAAAGCATGGGTTTGTTCATGGAGACATTCCCTGAAAGAAGGCAAAGTTGGACAGTAATTGGTTGCATGCTCATTTGTTTCACAGATTTAACACATAATGTCTTGAACAGATTTTAATTGACCACTCTTTTTCAATTCTAGTGCCTCGACTTTTCTAGCTAATGATGCAAACTTGGCTTAGAGGTCATGATCTTCCCTAAGGTTATACATACCTCCACTAGATGTATGAGGTTGGGTTTTACTTGGTGCCTCATAAGTGCCCGTAGTGTCCCAATTTTGCGCATTTTCAGCTAGCAAATCTAGGTACTCCATTGCTTCATTAGGGTCTTTATCTTCAAAAGTTCCATTGCACATCAATTCAAGAATTTGCCTTTCTTTAGGTGTTAACCCTTCATAAAATTATGAAACCAATCTCCATGTTTCAAAACCATGATGAGGGCAAGTATTAAGCAAGTCTCAATACCTATCCCAACATTGGTAAAATGTTTCACCTGGTTTTTGAGTGAAAGTGGTTATTTGTATTTTGAAAGAGTTGGTTCTATGAGATGGAAAAAACTTCTTTAAAAATTGTTGTTGCATTTTATCCCAAACACGAATGAATCCTGACCTAAGATTTAATAGCCATGTTTTAGTTTTATCTTTTAATGAAAAAGGAAAAAAGCTTTAATCTAATGGTATTCATGCTACAATTTAAGTCATTATAGGTGTTACAAACTTCTTCAAATTCTCTCAAATGCAAGTATGGATTTTATAGATCTGAGCCATGAAAAGAAGGTAAGAGTTGAATAATGCCTGGCTTAAAATTAAAATGAGATGCATCAGGAGGGAAAACTATGCATAAGGGTGCACTTGTTCTTATGGGATTCATGTGGTCTCTAAGTGTCCTAACATGGTTATTCTCATTATTCTCATTATGAGATGACCGGTTATCTTCTTCGGCCATATTTTCTAAAAATGATGAGGATACCCTGCAAAGTTTACCACTTAATGTACGTGACCAAACACTCATGCACGTGTAGAAAGAGAATAAAAGGAAGAAAAGCAAATAAAATGAAATAAAACAAAAGAAACAAAGTTAGATACAAGAAAAGTGAAAAGAGAAAATAAAATAAATACTATAATTTGTACAAGAATTTACCTCACCAGCAATGGCGCCAAAAACTTGACACGACCAAAAAATTGATGTTTTCTCCCAAGTGCAGGAGTGTCAAAGTAATAAATAACCCGGTAAGACCAGGGTCGAACCACAAGGAGGTTAATTGTATAAATTATAGGCAACAATAATACAACAACAATACCAACAACAACAATAATAATAATAATAATAAAGAAGATGAAGATGAAGAAGAAGTTAATGAGAACTTTGACATGGAAGATTAATGTAAGGATTAAACAATGATAAAAACAAATGTCAAGGTTAGAGGATCCACTAATGGTATTTCAAACAAGTATAGTATAAACTCTTAATATTTAACTAGAAACCACACACAAAGGAGGTTCCAATATGATGATTTATCATTAATAGCTCATTATAAATTATTAACATGATCATATTAATTATCTTATTTTACGTAACACCAAACTTTTAAATATTATCAGGAATTCATGATGCTAATTATGTTAACAACAAATCTAGTTCCTTTCATAGCATAGGTGTAGGTACCATACAGTTGGGCTATAAGAGTGCCAAATATTTGTTGTGTCAAGTGTTATACAACACAAATCTAGATTAACCATTTAACAAGTAAGGTATTAAGAATTAGTAAGATAAAAAGATAAGACATGTTAATATTAAACATTAAGGTCCATGTTGAGTTTACACTATACTTATTCTTACACCATTAGTGTAACCTTTTCACCTTGACATAATAAACTTAGCTAACATAATGAAGAAGAGAAACAGGAATAAACAAAACAAGAACATAAATAAGATACAAGTTAACTAAGTAAAGGAAAGGAAATGAAAAGCATAAACAAGATATTAATGAAAGCAAAACTTAAGAATTACAAAAAAAAATATAAAAAGAGAGCAAGAGCAAGTTCTTGATCTGAACAACCAAGCCCCTAAATGCATGGTTAATGCCTCCTTTTATAGGCCAAAAGTTGGAACTATTGCTTTAATGACTAATTATTGAGTGGGTGGCTAACTCTTAACTTGGTGAAAATCCTTATCTTCTTGTCTGAATAAAACATCATTGCTAGCATCAGAACAAGATTCACCTATACTTATGAAAGTTATCGGAAATTTTCTTAGCTTTCCAACAAAAAAAATTGAGGTCATTTGGACTTCTAGGACTCGAGATATAGGCAAAACACTGAACAGTGTCTGGGTTGCAAGATAGATTCGAACTTCTCCGTTGTTGTTATAATTTGGACTTGAAAACAGCCTTTTTAGATCTTGGACTTCACATGAAAGTTGTAGGCCTATGTCTTACCAAATCTATCCTAAAATTTGAGGTCATTTAGACATTTAGAACTCGAGATATGACCCAATTATCAAACAGTGTTCCATTTTGGACTGCTCTAACATCTATTTTCTAAGTTTGGCCTTCTCTTTGTCCTTTCAATTTCAATACTTAAACTCATCAATCAATCCTTTCATTTATGTGATAGGCCTGTATTTAAGATGAACATTTACCATAAATTAAAGGTATCTTATATTATTAGATATGTTATTATAAAACATGCTTTAATTAAGGAGTTATTGACACTTCAAGTGCAAAATGATGATATAAAACCTTGATAAAAATGCACTTTTAAGTACTAATCACTACACATGGAACAACAATATGTGAATTCAATTCTTCAGCTACCTTTTACTATAAAGAATCATAAAGAAAAAAGAAGGAAAGAAGGAGGAGGAAGAAAATGACAAGATGTTTATATGATGAACAACAACAACAACTATAGATAGAGAGAGAGAGAGAGAGAGAATAGATTGATAGAGAGAGAAGAAGTTGGTGCTAGAGAGAGAAGAAAGGAAGAGAGATGAAGAAGACATTGTTCTTTTGAAATTAGGGATAATGGTCTTTAATTGGGGCTTTTTATCGATCAAATTAGTGATGGAAATTAAATATATATTTTTTTAACATTTGTAAAAAGTCATGTTGGTAATTAAAACTTGAAATTTTCAATTAAACCTAAAATTTTAAAATAACCCCCAAACTTCTTCAATAAAATTTCATTTCGTCTATAATTTTTCCTGTAATTATTAGTGGCAAAGTCTTGTAATTTTATCAACTCTCTAGAACTTTTCGAGGTTCTCAGTCCATCGATGATTTCGCATGTAATGTTTAGTGGAAAGCTCTTGTAATTTTTTTTTCAACTCTTTGCAACTTCCGGAGGAACTAAGTCTGTTGCTAATTTTGTTTGTAATTCTCCGTGGGCAAGATCTTGTCATCTTTTTCCAACTCTTTAAAACTTTCTGAAGGACTTATTTCATTGGTGATTTCGTTTATAATATTCAGTGGCAAGGTTTTGTAATTTTTTTCAACTCTCTGAAATGTTTTAAGGGACTTAGTTCGTTGGTAACTTTGTAGGTATTTTACATTATGTTGGTAATTATATTATAAAAAATTTTTTTTCTAGATATTATTTTATTCCCTATCTATCCAACAAACAAATACAGTAAACTCACAAAACCAATTTTGTTCAATAACTTAATAATAAAATCACAATAATAAATATTCCATCAATGTTACCAATAGTTCATTGCAAAGAAAAAACAAAAAAGATTACATTAAAGTAAATTTCATTATATATTGATGTTTTACATTTAAAATCAGTTTGAAATTTTTTTAATCAGAATTGTCTTCTTCCTCTTCTTCAATTTGATAATTGTCATACCTATCATAATCTTCTTCCTTGAATTGAAGCTCGTCGATATCATCTTCATTGGCTTCTATATGTCCACTAGTTCTCAATATGTCATTTAACTCCTTAGTGATGTGGACCTTTTGATCACTTTGTCAAGCAACCCGCAATAAAGTAGATAACAACCCGAAAAGCTAAAAATTAGATTTGATAGAACTCTGACACAAAGGTGGTACCTTGTACCTAAGAACTAAAGGTATTGGAAGAAGACTTGGACCCACAAATAACCTTGTATCTATGTACCCTAAATAAGAAAATGATGACATGAAGTCAATTAATATTTGATAAGTCAATACACAATCTTTTCACTACAAGGAAAGGTTGTTTTGCCATTAAAAAAAAAACTCAAGTTTATTCTTCAACTTGCTGCTCAAATTTGCAGCTAAAAGAATATAATATAGCATCCTTTAACTAACCCTAATAGACTCTTTTTAGGCCAAAAGCTAATGGGTCTAAACTAGTAATCAACTAATATAAGTCTAATAATGAAATAAACCCCTAAACAATGTCTAATGGGCAAGAACAAACCCAAATTAAAAATAACTATTAAACATTAAATAAATAAATAAAATAGGATAATAAAATCAAAGCCTTCATACTAAAACTCCTCTATGTAGCCTGAATCTCCAATTTCTACACATTTTTGGCAAATTTCAATCCTAAATTCAAACATGTCATTCTCTCTTATATGGATCAATTACTAGGTCTACCATAATAGTTGGAAATCTTGAAATGTATAGTTTCCATCCCAATTTGAATTGTATAGAAATTCCACTTGTAGCTCTAGATATGTCCCAAACAATATATGAAGGTATAGTTTAGCAGATTTGACAAGATTCATTTTGTAACTTAGACCTTTTAAGATAATATATTTCCAAAATCCATTTGACCTTAACTTTTACCACAACATAGATCCCTATGTCTAGTATGTCCATGTACAATTTCAGGTTGATCCAATGTATGGTTTGATATATATGTCTGATCTTGCAAACACGGTCAGCAAACATTTCAATGTCAAATTCAAACGTGACATGGTTTGTATCATCCTCCCTTCTTTATAAAGATTCGACCTTGATTATGTTTCATGGAAAACATCTTATAATGTTAACAAATTAGTACCAAGCTGAACAATAGCATCATCATTAAAACCAAGAAGAACATTATTAGCAAAGAAGGTCATCCTGATATACAAGCTATCATTTTCAACCATCCTCACCTTCTTCAATTTCAGTTGCTCTTCTTTGAACGTTCTTTTCCTTCATTTTCTATTTTAATCTTTATACTACTGATATATTCTGAGATAACAACAAACTAAAATAATAATTTTTTAGGAACCCTGGATGCAAACTATTAAGCTCTAGATATGAAATAATTAAAAATTGAACAAAAGACAACTAAAGCTAAAGAAGCTAAAACTAATAAGAAGAAAATAAAGGATATAACTTGATTTTGGAGCCTTGCTCTGATACCAATTGATGTAGACCTCTTGATCACGTGGTCAAAAAACCCCCAACAAAGTAGATAACAAATAACCTTGTACCTAAAAACACTAGGTATGCAAATGATGCCACAAAGCCAGTTAATATTCGATAAGTTAGTATACGATCTTTGTCCCTACAAAGAAAAGTTATTCTACCATAAACAAGCAAAAGAAAAACTTTGGCCAAGGAATATATCCTTGTGTCTTTTTTGGATTTTGCTTATGGTATTCTGTTGTTGCTTTCATAAGCTTGTCCTATATGTTGCTATTTATGTTGTGTTGTTGCTTTGCTAGTTTTGGGTTGTTGGAACCCTTTCTGTTTCCTTTATTGGATTTTTTTGCTAGCCTTACATTTATTGTTGGCTTGTTGTCTCTAGTTGGAAGCCTGTTTTGGATTTGGGATACTTTTGTGGTAGCTTGGATGTTGTTCTGGTGTTGCCTTTGTAGGCCTGTTTTCTTGTTGGCGTAGTTAGCCTGTTGTTGTGCTGCTGGTTTGGATTGCAGGGTAGCTGCTCATTATGTTGGATGATGGTTGGGGCCTTCTGATAGGCTTGTTTCTCTGATGGTTTGTTGTAGGAGACTATTCCTTCATCTATTTTGCTTTGTTTTGGGAAGCCTGTTCACTCCTGGGAGCCCTTTTTGGGTCTGTTGTTGTTGATGTTGGCTTGGTTGGCTGATGTTGGTCTCCTGGGGAAGTTAGTGGTCCAGGTTGTCTGGATGCTGCTTTTGGTTGGTTTTTGTTTGGCTATGTAGGAGCATGTTCCCCTGGGCTTTATGGTTTTCTATTTTGCTTGCATGGGGGTTGTCCATGCTTCTGTATATGGGATCCTATCCTTTTCTCGGATTGGCTGGTGCTAGGGAGAATGTTCCCCTGTACTAGTCTTTTGTGTTTACTATGATTTGTTCCAGGGAGTCTATTCCCTATGCTGATATATGTAATGTTTTGTTGGTTTCCAGCTTGTACTGCAAGCTTGTCTTGCTCTTTTATTATCTATACATCTCTTACATTTGATCAAAAAAAAAACTCATGTTTATTCTTCAACTTGCAGCTCAAATTTGAAGCTACAAAAAACATAATACAGTCTTCTCTAACTAACCCTATTGGACCTTTTTAGGTTACAATCTATTGAGCCTAAACTAGTAATCAACTAATATAAGTCCAATAATGAAATAAACACCTAAACATTGTCTAATGGGCTAGAACAAACCCTAATTAAAAATAATTATTAAAAAATAAATAAAGTATTAAAATAAGATAATAAAAACAAAATTATCATGTTAAAATTCCTTAATGTAGCCTGAATCTCCAATTTCTGCACATTCTTGGCAGATATCAATTCCGAATTCAAACATGTCATTTTCCTTTGTTTGGATTATTTACTAAGTAAATAATATATGGTTAAAAAGCTTAAGATTTCTAGTTTTCATCCTAACTTGAATAGTAGTGAAATTCCATTTGTAGCTCTATATGTGTCCAAAACAGTACATAAAAGTATGGCAGATTTGACAAGAATTCATATAGTAACTTTTACCCTCTAAAATAATATGTTTTGGAATTTCATTTGACCTGAACATTTTCCATAATATATTTCCCTGTGTCTAGCATCTCCTTGTAAAAGTTTAGCTCGATCCAATGTATGGTTTAAGAGATATGTCTAGACCTGACTTGGTTTGTGTCTCTTAGCATCAACATCAATAAAAATACTCTCATCTACATGAAAATTTGAAATTTCATCTAATTCAGTAGATGGGGCAATTTGATATGCATGAACTAACTCATCAACTTGAAATACATCGTCTTTCATAATTACTTCATCGTTAACATCCTAAATAACTTGGAAATGATCTAATATGCATCATGATTCTAACATGGAAAGGGATAATTCTAATGTATATGGGCATTCAGATGGTCCAATGACGAGAGCTTGAGCAAAACAACTACAAAGTGCCTTAACAAGTCAGATTAGCGTAACTGAAGCTTCAATGAGTTTCAGGGTTGGTGAACTGAATGGAAATGGTTCAAATATGATTCTACAAACAAGGCTTGGGTCATCATTTGGGAGTTTTGATGAGTTTGAGTTTGTTGTCAACCCATGGACCAATTTTGGCCTGAATTTACTCTTGTTTAATGCATGGGAAAATAAAGCCTATTCTACATGGTTTTCAAGTTCAAAATGTCATCTTTTCAGATTTTTCAACCATGCATGCATTGGAGTTTTGTACAAAAAGTTTTGGTTGTTTTGGTTTTGTGTGTTTGTTTGTGTCTTCTATAAGTAAAAAAAGTTTGTTATTTATTATTTGTCTAGTTTCCTGAACAAAGTCATTTATTTAGGTCTCCATTATGTTATTTTGGTATTTCCTAGACTTGAAGGGTTGTTCCAAGTATATAATGATATTTCAGACCATGTTTTGGGACTTTTGCAATAATATTAAACTTTTCAACTTCTCATTCAGAGAGTTTTTTTCCTTGTTCTTCCATTTTACTTTGTGTTGCTGAAACATTAGTCAAATCCTCAAGGAATTTTACAAACTTGTTGTAAATTCCATAAAAATGCAAAGAAATACAAAAAAAAAAAAAATCTTAAACAATGCTAAAATAATTTCTCTTTTTTTATAAATAAAATGCAATTTTTTGTAAGGATTAGGCCATATGTAACAAGCAAAAAATGTTTTTTTTAAGGACATGTATTGCATAAACCCATTTTTCCCAAAATTGTTAAATAGGCTTAGAGATTATTTGTCAAACACACCTTTAAGCCGAAGAAAATCTTTAGCAAAAACTTTGCTAGACAAAATAGGATCTTAACCTTTTATCTAATTTTGACTTGACCAGGTCAACCCAAAATCTTTGGTTCGACCATAAACCGAACCAAAGAAATGGTTTGACCTAAAAACTAAATAAAAAATGAAATCAAAACTTAAAACAAATCAAACTTAGAAAAATAGAAAAAACTCAAAAAACATTAACCAAAAATGGATCAGACCTGGAAAACAATGAAGAAAACAAAGAACATGAAGAACATGCATACCAATTCAAACAACATGACTCTCTAACAAGACCAGATACAATCAAAATAAGGCCATAAACATGTTGTGAATTATCCAAGAATGAATAATGTAACATCTATTCATTTCGATTATCAAAGAATCATCATATGAATAATGTAACATGATACGGTTCAGCCCTGTGATACGACCCAAGTAAGGTCAGATTCGGATTTTGGCGTAAAAAGCGCAACAATCCAGGTTTACGGCAACAGTCATAATTCTCAATCCGACCGTTGGATCGGGCTAATATTTTATGTGGACTCTCCAGACATATCTTACTACCTTGGGTTAAAATTGCAGGTCAATCGGAGTTTGGTAAGGCACCCCAATACTGGTCAACAGAGGCTGTACAGATTTTGTTATTTACTTCCATTTGACTTGTGGACTTCCTATTTGATTAGGATTCTTTTCCTCCAAGGATGTGGGAGCTGGTTTTGGGAATTTCCTAGTTCCACAAGGATCTTTAATGATTTGCAATATAATCTCCTAGTGTGGCAAGGATTCATTAATGTTTCAGAATCCTTTTCTTATAAGGATTCCTTATTCATCCTAGCTACACAAGGAAAGAAGGGCTGGTGGTATTTAATGACAAGTCACTTATTTTTATTATTTTCTTTAATGTATGGGCTTAATTAAAACTTTGTTTTGAGCTAGGGTCCAAGGCTTGTTTGGATCAGGTTATGGGCTTTTCAGTTTAGGGTTTTGGGCCAGTTTTGAGTGGACCTCATATAAGTCCACATAAGGGGTCCATTAGGGTTAACTTTTCAAGAACTATTTAAACTCATGTAAGCCACAATTTCGGGAGCTTTGATGATTATGATTCTGAACTTTTCAATTTTAACGTGTGAGAGTGATTCTTGCATTCTTCAGTTCTTGAACGAACTGAATCTGACTTATCGAAGATTAACTGGCTTCGTGGCGTCATTCTACTCATTCCAATAGTGTTGGTGCCTTGGGGCAGGTTTCCATTGTGTCGCACTCCTATCAGACCTGTTTTGGCTTTTCGGGATCAGATCTCAATCTTGATTGTGGGTTGCGTGACCACGTGATCACGAGGTTCGCATCAGTTGGTATCAGAGCTAGGCTCCGAAACAAGGTCATATCATTCTGTTATTTTCGTTTTTTTTTTAGTGTCCCTTAAGTTTTTCAGTGTTTGCATCCACCTTCTTGTTTTTCGTGTCTGTGTCATCTAAGCAAAAAAAAAAAAAAGTTTATGTTTCATCTTGTTACTGTCTCTAATCATATCAGTTTGTTAAAAAGAAAAAAAAAATCAGAAAGAAATAGAGAAAAGAGTGATTAGTTGAAATTTGAAGGATCATTCAATTTTTGCCGCAAAAACACAAATCTTGGTGAACCACAAGCAAACCACCTCGGAATCTATTTAAACTTCATATTCAGTCTATTGGGGGTGGGATCGCATGATATATATCAAAGTTGGGCTTATTCTGATATTATTTGCTTGAGGTTTTTAATTCGAGTTTCAATTCTGTCGCAAAACACTACTCTTAGTGAACCCTTGGTAAAACACCTTGGAATCTATTGAAACTTCATATTCTGAGTATTGGGTATGCGATTGCACCATATATTAAATTTGGCATATTTTGATTCCGGCTTCTGGAGGTTTTAATTGGAGGATCAATTCTGCCGCAAACTGATCATACAAGGAGTTTGGTACCTAGAAATTAGAGAACGACCTATAAATTGATTTTTGGTGATTTCATAGTATTGTAATAATACAAATTAAATTCGAGGTCATTTGGATATCGGTTTCTTTAGGTTTCCCGAATTAGGTCTTGTTTTGTCGTAACGGGTCTGTTTGGTGTTATCTTTCAAAACTTGTTTTGTTTCTGTTGATTTCGTTCCTGCCATTATACTATCATCATATTTTGATATTTGGCTATTGTTTGAGTCATTTTCATCAACCTCGCATTAGTTTGTTTTTCGATAAGTTCTGGTCCAAACAAAAGTCAGATTTGTATTCTCAAGTCTAAATCAATGTTCTTCATGCTATAAAACTCTATTCTTGTCGTCGTCTTCTTGTTTTTTTCCCCTATCTGTGTCATGTATTCACTAAGGGAGAGGGAACAGAGGAGGATTGTAGATCAACGATGCGAAATACTAAGCCATGGTTTGGGGGTTCTAGAACGAGAAGTTGACAAGTGTAGAAGATTATTCTATGATCTTGAAGCTTCATGGGAAAAAGAGGTACAACGCCAAAAGGATGAAAGACGAAGGAGAGTCGTTGTGGTTATCATTCAAAAGTATGTACGCAAGTGGTTAGTACGGCGTGCTTATTTGAAATTCTTGTCAGTCACTACTTCTATACAGTGTTGTTGGAGAAAGGTGTTAGCAATAAGGGGATTCCGAAGGCTTAAACAAAAGGCTACTGAAGTCACCATTAATGCTATTCA
This sequence comes from Populus alba, assembly GCF_005239225.2. Lineage (NCBI taxonomy): Eukaryota > Viridiplantae > Streptophyta > Magnoliopsida > Malpighiales > Salicaceae > Populus > Populus alba. The sequence goes on from NC_133293.1 coordinate 3,265,044, forward strand.
AGATTCGAGGGCGAATCTTCTTGAAGAGGGAGGGAATGATACGGTTCAGCCCTGTGGTACGACCCAAGTAAAGTCAGATTCGGATTTTGGCGTAAAAAGCGCAACAATCCAGGTTTACGGTAACAGTCATAATTCTCAATCCGACCGTTGGATCGGGCTAATATTTTATGTGAACTCTCCAGACATATCTTACTACCTTGGGTTAAAATTGCAGGTCAATCGGAGTTCGGTAAGGCACCCCAATACTGGTCAACAGAGGCTGTACGGATTTTGTTATTTACTTCCATTTGACTTGTGGACTTCCTATTTGATTAGGATTCTTTTCCTCCAAGGATGTGGGAGCTGGTTTTGGGAATTTCTAGTTCCCACAAGGATCTTTAATGAGTTGCAATATAATCTCCTAGTGTGGCAAGGATTCATTAATGTTTCAGAATCCTTTTCTTATAAGGATTCCTTATTCATCCTAGCTACACAAGGAAAAGAAGGCTGGTGGTATTTAATGACAAGTCACTTATTTTATTATTTTCTTTAATGTATGGGCTTAATTAAAACTTTGTTTTGAGCTAGGTCCAAGGCTTGTTTGGATCAGGTTATGGGCTTTTCAGTTTAGGGTTTTGGGCCAGTTTTGAGTGGACCTCATATAAGTCCACATAAGGGGTCCATTAGGGTTAACTTTTCAAGAACTATTTAAACTCATGTAAGCCACAATTTCGGGAGCTTTGATGATTATGATTCTGAACTTTTCAGTTTTAACGTGTGAGAGTGATTCTTGCATTCTTCAGTTCTTGAACGAACTGAATCTGACTTATCGAAGATTAACTGGCTTCGTGGCGTCATTCTACTCATTCCAATAGTGTTGGTGCCTTGGGGCAGGTTTCCATTGTGTCGCACTCCTATCAGACCTGTTTCGGCTTTCCAGGATCAGATCTCAATCTTGATTGTGGGTTGCGTGACCACGTGATCACGAGGTTCGCATCATAACATCTATTCATTTAGATTATCAAAGAATCATCATGATTTTGTTCAAATGGGTTTCGATCCTAAACTAAAATCCTAGGATTTAAACCCATTAAAAACTTGTTATTGATGCCAATATATTATAAGGCTTAATAATATTTCAGTCTTGATAATAAGGCTCAAGCTCTATAGATAGTTTTATGTTTTTTTTTTTGGATAGTTTGTTTTCTTGAATATTATTTACTGTAAGTTTAGTAAATGCATAAAGGTTACTAATGGTAGATATTGTTAAGGTTAATGAAAAGTTATACCTGATGCATGAAAAGTTGTGTTCTTCTAAAATAAAGTAATGTTAATTTAACTATATCCTTATAAAGATATGTTTGTTTATTTTAAATAAAAGTTATGTTGATTTAACGGTTAGAAAGTGCCTATCTAAGGAAAAAATTCTAACATGGTTTTAATCATTCAAAAAACTTCTAATCTTTCTAAAACCTCTCCCTTTTACTTTATTTCTATCAACATCCCTCTACTTTTTTACTGGAGTAACATACAAATCCTACTTGTTTGTTACAAAGAGTAACATACAAATTTTAGGTTCTTCATTTATTCTCAGTTTGTGCTACCAAGAATAAGAGATTTAGTAAGCCTGGGAAACAAAATTGCAATCACACTGCTAGCATTAAGGAGTAAGCAATAAATTGTTTTAAGGTAGAAGTATTAGTGTGTATGCCAATATAGTCAATCGGTTGGTTACACATGGCATTAGCTTTGTTCATGTATATATATTTTAATTTATTAATAAAGGCTTATTTATCATTAAAACTCATCTAAATTTTGATTAATGAATCTAGAGTAAGATAAAGTTCATGAAACAAAAATGCTTTGTAAAGGAAATTGTAAAGGAAACATCTGAGATTCTTTTTGCATCAAAGCATTGTTCTTAAATGTTCCTAGTCAATGCTCTATTAAGATATGGCATTAATTAGAGTTATCGAGACTAGTACATATTTATATTCTTTCCTTTATTAAAGAATGCAGTTGTTCTCATAAACTAAGATATGAGGGATACCTAGAACTAATATGTAGGTATTTATCAGATGACATGTACACTAAATTGACTCATATGAGAATTCCATATAGATAGGTCACTTGTGTCTATGAAAAAGGCTCACATAACAGTTGTGTAAGTGATCTTTAAACTTGAAATCACTAAGTTATCTTATATAGGGAGTGCTATATTTTGATTATGCTACACGTTGTCCTAATCAAAGGTAACAAATGAGCAGATATTGGGTATAACATGAACTATATAAAGGTAATTAAGTAATCAAGAGAAGATTCATCACCCATGGTGACTTAGAAAAAATATTTCATATGTTCTCAAATAGTATTGATTGTAAATCCTAACGTAAGGTGGAATGAGATTTGAAAAAAAATTCAAATCTTATTCAAATAAGCAATGACTATGGTGTTAAGAATAAACATGATTTGACAGAGTAGACACACTTCATACTACAATGTCTAAATCAGAATATTATTGATGAAGGAATAATAATTACACTGAGAAACTAGTCACTGAAAGGTTAAGTCAAACCACTTTGACTTTTATAATATTTGGGGGATCATGACAAGTTGCTACACGTTGTACTTGATCTTAAAATATAAATCATTCAATTGTTGAATTGATAATAAATTATTTTGTTTAATTTATTTAATCCTATTTTATTTAGGATTGTGATTTATATTTGGATCAACTTATTATGGAATCTAATGGGGTCACACATATAAGAACTATAAGTCATAAATTAAAATAGGATAATTAATCAAGTGGGACTTGATTGTATATAAATTTTATAAATTGATGACTGAAATGTAATTAATACAGTAGATTAGAATTCTAGACATAGAAACAATCAAGTAAAGGCTTGATTGAATAAATTTTTAAAATTAGCTTAAAATAATATATGTTATTTTAAGGGCTAATTGATATTTTATCATTTATAGGGTTTTTAGGTTTCCTTATAAATAGAGTATTATGCCTCTTATTTTCTACGTGATATAAAGCATAAGTGGAGTACAATACATAAACATCTAAAATATAAAAGAAAAAAAACAAGCACTCTAAGATATAGCAATCTCTCTCTTCTAAAAGGGTTTAAGAGATTTCTTACTGGTAATTCATGTGGATTACTGTTAGAGGCCAAATATTTGAATGGGCTTGTGGTTTGCGACAACCTAGCATTGAAGCAATTATTGAAAGCTAAAAGGAACATTTGATATTTAGGTATTCTTCATATAAACTCTAAATAACCCTAGACCTATCTAACGGGTTTATTGGGACTCCTGAAAAAATTTTAAATTTATTGATTTTATTATGTATATGTGTTTCAAGAAACCCAACAAGAAGATTGATCCTTGCCTCAATCTATATCTTCAAGTTTATTTTATGTCAACAAGTACTATAAGTTATTTTTCTTTTATATGTTGATATGCATTTTCTTATGTTTAGTAGAAACTACATCATAAGAACTACAAATATATCCATTTTAAAAAACTCTCAAGCTTTCAATAGAACTTAATCATAATACAATATAAACTAACACTTTTTAGATAAGCAATTGAGGGTTGGAAAAAAAAAGAAATTAGTGATATAAGTTAACATATGTTAAGCAGCTACTATAGATAATGTATAAGATTATAAATTGGAGATTTGTTATAACATAAAAAAAGTCTAGATTAACATGAATACAAGTTTGCATCCATGATCCAATTGTTTTATAAGATTTGGCTTTGGTTTTTGGTAGAAAAAATATGCATTTTTTGTGGATGATGAATCAATTGTCATAAGATTTGGAAAGATAAGACTAGAATTGCTTTTAACCAACAGTTGAGACAAGCTCGTAAAAGAGATATGTCTGACAGAAATACAATAAATATTAAGGATTGCATTAATAAAGGTCTAGTTTTGATAAATAATAACAATTAGAATCAAATGTTTAAAGATATTTGATTCACCCCTGAATTTCAAAGGAGATCAAAATCTAAAAGGAATAATCTGCTAACTGAAACATATAGTAAATTAAGCACTCATTCTAGAGGTATAGTATCATTTGCATCATATCGAGCTAAAATGGTAAGGATTTTTTTTTTTTTTTTGTTAAAATTTTATATTTATCTTTTATAATTTTTATTTTTTTTTGGAGATAGCAAGAAAAAGCAAGTGGAAAAGAACCTATATGGGATGATGTGTTTTTGGCATTGCATCAGAATGCCAAGAAATCTGAAACCTTCATAAATAACAAGTCTTAAAAGATTGTTATGATTACTTTTTATGTAATTTAATTATTATTTAAAATTCAAATGAATTTATTATTACATTTAATTTTCTGGTAGGAGAATAATAAAAAGGAGATAAATTCAAGATATAGAATTGATCAGGAAAATCATCCTTCATCTGATGGAGCAGCTTGGTGTATAGCTATAGGAGGGAGTTACAAAGGGTAGAATATATGGTGCACCTGGTATGCCGAAGTCCATGGTTAGTACAAGTTCTTCGTCACAATCCTACATGATGGAGTCAACACCTCCTGGTTCATCAATTCGGGCATTGAAAGAGCAAATAAAGGAAGGAGATGGTCATATTTTATCACTAAAACAGGAGATGACTTTTGTCAAAAAATTTCTTAGTAACATGGTGATGCAAACCTCTTGTTCACGTGGGTAAACAACCCCTAACGAAGATGATACTTCTCCAAGAAAACCAAAAATCAAGTTTGAGAAGTGTGACACAATGGAAAATTGTCTCAAAGCACCATCACTATTGGAATTGAATCAAATGACGCTACAAGGTGAGTTATACCTTGATAAGTCATATTTGATTTTTGTCCTAGCAAGATAACATATTGTATCACATAAAACACAAGTTTATTTCATAAATACATGGCTACCTATTTTTTAGAATACAAAACAATTATACAATGCTTCAAATAACCCTAATGGATCCCCATGTGTAGGCTAATTTGAGCCCACTTACAAAATTGACCCTGATAAGAAAATAATAAAAATCCAAAAGTAATATCTTAGATATGCTAGAATCAAATTTTTCACCCTTAAAAAGTTCCAAGAATAGAAAATTTGATCTGAATGTGGAATTAATTATGAAGTCTTCTTACCTTGTTGTACTTATTTTCCTTACTTTACATGGACAATTAATGAAAAAAATCTCCTTCTTTTATACCTGTTAATTTAGTTTCATTCCTAAACTATGAGAATCATTAATTAATCTTTCCTAGCTTAGAAAATCACATTTGGTAGCCCCTTTACAATTTTTTATTGACTATAAAACTTTCTTCTTTGTTGATAAATATTTTACTAAATAATAAGGAAAATAATGAATGAAATTTTCTTGAATTTTATGAGGATATTTTGCTAATATAAGTCTTTGTAGAATTAGAAAATCAACCCCAAATAAATTTGAATTGATCCCAACATCTTAATTAACACAAGCAAACTTTGAACCCCATGTAACCCAAACTCATATTCATTAATAGGGACCAAATCATACCTAAAATACACTCCAAATAAATTTTTTTTGCTGCCCAAAAACATCTCAGGTGTCGCACGTCCAAATCCGCGCGGCGTCCGATGGCGATTTTTCTCGTTATGTGTTTCTTGATTCGGTTCTTTGGAGTCACCACCTAGTATTTTGGTCACTAGGAACCCTAACTGGTGTTTCAGAGTTTCTAAGGCAAGGAACTGGTTGCATAAAGGGAAGGTATTAGCACCCCTAATACGCCCTACCTAAGATAAGCTGCATGGTGTTTGGTTTATCTTATAATTGCTATGGTGTTGGTGTTTTCTAATCCCATCAGTTTTCCTATGATAGGTTTGCTATGATGAACAAACTTGGACTCAAATTCTAAAAAAAAAAAAGAACCCTTGGTCAATATGGATCACACCCTTAGATATGTCTACAAAGTACCAAGGAGAACCAATGCAGATCTCTTGAAATCTGTGTTTGATTCAAACTAAATTTATTAAGATAGAAATCCAAGGAGATTCCATGTGCTGTAAAAGCTTATATTTCACTTAGTATTTCAAGAGTTTGCGACTCGTAAATCGCAACAAGGAAGGACAAAGATTTAGAAATCTAAGGAAATTCAGAGCGCTTTAAAAGCCTTATTTTGCCTTAGTATTTCATACTTTCACGGCTCGTAAACCGTGGAGTCAAAATTTGAAATTTTGAAATGTCCTCGATTATAATTGAGGCTTCTTTCAAGGATGTGTGCGAATTTATTACTCCCAATAATATTTTGGATATTTACCACTCCGGGTCTCTTTATCCAAATATTAACAGTGAATAATAACAAATTATTCCCAATAATATTTTGGATATTCATCCTTTAAAGATTTCTTTATCCAAACATTAACGGTGAATAATAACAAGTTATTCCCAATAATATTTTGGATATTAATCCGTTTGGGATTTCTTTATCCAAACATTAACGGTGAATAATAGATGAATTCCCCCAAAATAAGATTTTTGTATTTTTTGGAATATTGGCCAATACCCTTTGGAGTTTTACAAACATGTTGTAAAATCCAGAAATGCAAGAAAATAATTTTGTTGTGTTTAAGAAATCCATGCAAAAACACATTTTCAAAAACTTCAAGTATTTGTTTTTTTTAGAGGAAATTCAAATAAATGTTAAGGTATTGGCCGTATGCAACACACAAAAATATTTTTTATATATTTTTATATTGGGGAAAAAAAAATAAGCATCACAGGTAATCGCAATTAAAAACAACAAAACCCAACCCGGTTACTGGCCTAAACCAGTAACCGGTTCTGCCACAGTTACATGCATATGCATGCTACAGTGGCAGTAATTAATTTGGTAAAGACAGGGAAAGAAAGACTTACCTGGTGCAGGGACGAAGCTGGTGCTCGAGGATTTATTTCCAAGCTCAACCCGGTTACTGGCTCAAACCAGTAACCGGTTCTGGTGCAGGGATGAAGCTGGTGCTCGGGGATGAAGCTGGTGGGTGGCGTTAACGGAGATGAAACAACTGGTCTCATTGCTGGGCTGCTGCTTCGGCTAATACTGTTCTTGGAGCCGCTGCTTGAAGACGAAGAAGATGATGAGGGAGGGCTGGTTAACCAATGTCTCTGTTTCTGTTTCTTCTTATCTTCACTTGTTCTGGTTGCCAGTTTTCTCTCTGTCTCTCTGTTCTTCTTCTTTTCCTCCTCTCTATTTTTCTTTTTCTCTATTCTCTCCCCTTTTCCTTTCTGGTTTCTGCTGCTCCTCGCCGTTATGGAAGGGGAATGGAGCTGTTGGTCACGGTCTGAGAATCGAACTTTCTGGTCACAGTGGAGATAGGGTTGCTCGCGTGAGGAAGAACTTCCAGACGTTGCTTCAATGGAGGCTAAGAGAGTGTTCGGCTGTCGTGCTGCCACTGCTATTGCTGCTCTGGGAGGAAGGAGCTATGGTGAAAGAGGCTTTGATGGTCTAGACTAGATGGAAGGGAGTTACAGTGGAAGAGGCTACAGCTGGGCTGGTGGCTTGGCTCGTTGTTGGTTGTTTACTGGTGCAGGCCACGGTGCAGCAGAGATGGCGTTGCTACTGCTGTTCACGACTAAGGAGACAATGGACCGGTCAGAAGGAGCACGGTGAAACTTGCTGGCAGGACCTAATGTCACCAGGGAGAAGAGAGATGGTGCAGCTGAGTCTGTTGAGAGAGATGAGGGAAGAGACGGGACAGCTGGTGGGAGAGACTAAGAGTTTGTGTTGATGGCCGGCTATGGGACCAGAAACTGGAAATGGCCGGTTTGGGTTTGTTTTGGAGCTGAGGGGAAAGGAAAGCTTTTGGCTAGCGAGAGGGGAAAATGAAACCGAAGGGAAAAGGCTGGAATCGGGGAGAAAGGGAGTGTTGGTGCTGTGGTCGGGTGTCTGTGGGGTAAGTGGCTGAGATGGAGAAATGGAGGGGCTCGCTGGTGGCTGACTTGGGAGAAGAAGATGGGCGAATGGTTTGTTTGGCTGGCGGCAGAGAAAGGAGAGTGCAGGGGCAGTGAGCAGGGCTGTTGGATGGAGAAGAGGAAGGCTTCTGCTGATTCATGGGAGCGAAAATCAAAAGCAGGGAGGGCGGCCTTGTTTTTTTTTTTCTTTTCTTTTCAAAGGGAGGGAGCGACCAGAAGAAGAAGATGAAACGGGTTTAGGGTTTTTTTTTTTTTTCTCCTCTTTTCTGAAAAATTGCCCCCTTTTGAATATTTGTTCTCCTGAATATTTCTTTTCTCCTGCTCTTATTATGGTTGTAGGTTCACTTATATAGAAAATTCATATACATGCTATTCACAAAAATATTACAATAATTATTGTAGAGATTCTCTTTTATAACTAGCACCAACAAATCCTATATATATGATATTTTATATTACAGAGATTGTATTCCATAACCAGCATGAATCAAATCATATATTTATGATATGTTATATTGCAGTAATTATATATGATTCAGTCATTATCTCTTTAACGTATTGCCTTCTTAATATTATCCCTGATGCTCTATGTTATCGCCACATGTAAATCCTTATTTTTTATTTTCTTTATTTTTTGAAAATTTATCAAAACATGGGTAAAAAATTGGGTAACAACATCATGCATAGCCTGTCTAGCCGAATTACCCAACAAAAAAATTAAGCTAAACCCATCATCTATAAGAGCCTCAATCTGACTGAATGCATCCCTATGTAAAAACCCATCATGAAAAAACAAGGGCTGAACCATATCAACAACCACTCTCAAACACATAACTAAATGCTTATTATAAGAAATCCAAGGACAAACCTGAACCATATCACATGGGATATCAAACTTGGACATCAAATATGGACCAATGTATTTCAGCACCTATGACTTCATCTATATCATCACATGTGGCTACACAGATGTATCTGATGCAACCATATTATTCGATAGTTTCACCCACATTTAACTAGTGTTTTGCCTATGTTTTATATATAAAATGCCTTGATATTCTTTGTTTTATGTTTTGAAGGCACTTTTGGATAAAAGATGCAAAAAGGAGTAAATTGAAGGTAATTGGCAGATTTGACGTTCAGTCGATATTTTGTGTAGAGTGTGAGCTCTAAAGGTCGAAATGAAGTGATTCTAGTGGCATTAAAAAGATAACATCCATACCTTTCTGGACATCTAAGGCAAGATAATAAAATAAGGAAGAGCATGGAAATCGCAGCTTTCAAAGTCAAATCTCGCAATCTAGTGTTGACTTTCGGTCATTTCAACTTGAATATCTAGAGCTACAAAAGTCCAATTGATGCAAACTCAATTGTGTTGGATTCCTGACTCAAAGGCCTATAAACACTCCAAATTTCAGCCAAAAACAATGTCATATGAGGGAGATATGATTTTTCAAAGATGATAATTGAATTCTGCCAGCAAACAGGTTTCGTGAAAAAATGAGTCCAAATTACGTTCCGAAGCATCTAAACCGACATCCAAGTTTTTATTTCAGCAATGTAGCTCCTCTAAGTCAAAGCTTGAAGATTTCATGCAAAGCTATTTCTCCTTTTTTAGGACAATAGTTATTGAACTACTTAAATGTAAATTGTCTACTTAAGAGAGGACTATTTTGTAAAATAGAGATTAGGGTTTCCTAGCATATAAAAAGAATGAGAGAAGAGAGGGGGGGCAGCCACCCAAGAGGAGAAAAACGCCCCCTCCTTTCAAGAAACCCTAAATCATGCATTCTTCCATCTTTTTGATTAGTTGTTCAACAAACATGCAAGGCTAAACTTATTTTCTTGGTTGCAAAGACACGGAAACCTTCAGATTTCAAGAACTGTGAGATTTATTCTTCCATTTATTTTCAGTTTGTATTATGAATGAGTATGTTTGTTTTCCTATGCATACTTCCTATGATTGTTTATCTTAATTTGCTAGAGCGGACTCTAAGTTATTATTGTAAACAATCTATTGCTAAGTTTGATATCAAAACCGGAGTTGTGGTATATAAACTTGTGAAGCAACTAAGCTTGATAATTGTAGTGGAACTACGTTATTAAACTTAGGGAGAACATTCGATCAAAGCAACATAAGCAGACAACTTGGTTGTTAAGATTAATGAATTTATCTAGATCTTAAGGCTGTCATTGGATTAAATCATTAGTGCGGACACTGTGATTATTTGTTGGTTAGGGTTAGTTATATGGCGGATCTGTTAATTAACCAATGTTAAGAAAAGATAAAAATTCATAATATAAACTGGAGTTTCGTTTCAAGGATCAATTCTGATTTCTATAGGTGGATGTGTGCTTGCGACCAAGGTTTGTTCTCTTGATAATTTTTTGATTTTATTAAATTTTGTTTGATAGTTTTATATTCTCTTTTGCTTTAGCCTAGATAACAACTAACCCCCCCAAATTGCATATCATCTAGCATAAAAATCTGACTTGAATCTTCCTCGTGGGATCGACCCCTTGCTTGCTCTATACTATCTTGTGTGTTGTGTTTTAAGCTAGGGTAATTAATTTGTGCGACCACGACATCACAACAAATGTATCCCCTGTGTATACCAGTATATCGACCTAGGCCTCAACCACCATATATTGATCTCACTTTATGATAGTCAACATTATCTTGGTTTGTTTCCACCACTACCTTCATAACAGAACATATTTATTAAATTGTGACTTATCTATTAAATTGTAACTTATCTATTGGTGTAAGTTTAATAAATTTTGAAATTTATTATGAAATTTTTTTTTATTTGACTTATCATTGTTGATAAAATAATTTCTAGTATTAATTTATGTTTTTTTATATTTTTTTCTATTATTTTGAAATATACACAAATAATTATAAGAATTTCAATAAATGAGAAAAAAATATTTAAAAAATTCACGTTTTAAAAAATATTTATTGGATAAATCAACGGATGGGCAATAAATTTTTCATTGTTGATCAACAACAAATAAACAATGCAGATGAACTTGCATATGAGTTGATCTCATGCAGTCAAGTAGAGATTATAAATGGTTAATGGATGACATTGCGAGTTTTTGTAATGCCAAAGGTCATTGAATGGACAAGTGTTGGTTTAATACTTGTAATTAATCGAATCGATTAGTTACATGTGGTATTATTATATTCATGTAAATATATATTTATTAATAAAGTCTTAATTTATCTTTCATATTCATATAATATTAGATTAATGAATATAAAGTAAAGATAAAGTTCATGGGACAAAAATATTTTGCAAAGAAAATTATAAAGTTGTTATAATTATGAGATTTCTATTGCATCAAAGCATTGTTCCTAAAATATTTTTAATTAATGCTCTCTTAAATACTGGAAATTCATTAGAGTCATAAGGATTAATACATCTATTCTCAAATAGAATTAAATGAGAAATCCTTGGCAAATGTGGAATGAGATTTGAAAAGAGTTTTAAATCTTAATCAAACGATCAATGACTATTATATGGAGAACAAAAAATGATTTAACATGAAAAATATATTTCATGCTTTAATGATAAATTAGAACATTATTAATGAAATGATATTAAGTACTTTGAAAACCGGTCATTAAAATGTTAAGTTGAACCACTAATGACTTTTCTAATATTTAGGGGATCATGACACATTGTTGGACGATGCACCTAATATTCAAATATAAATTAATTAATTAATGAATTAATAATAAATTAAATTATTTAATTTATTATTAATTCATTAATTGATTAATTTATATTTAATTCTATTTAATTAGAATTATATTTTATATTTGGACTAATATATTAGGAACCTAATGAGTCACACACATTAACCATTAGTCAAAAATTAAACTGAGATGATTTAATTAAATATGATTTGATTAAAATATATTTTAGAAATGAAGAAGTATAATATAATTAATACATAGATTATATTTCTAGACTTAGAAAAATCAAGTAAGGACTTGATTGATTAAATTTTTAAAATTATCATTAAATAATAAATAGATATTATTTAAAGGGCAAATAGATATTTTGTTTTTTATAAGGTTTTTAGGATTCCCCATAAATATAATGCTAAGCCTATTATATTGTAAGTGAAAAAAAAATTTGTTTGTTTGACAAAAAAGCTATAGAAACACAAAATTAAAGTTAGCACTTTAGCCATAGCAATCTCTTTCTTCTAAATAGAGATTTAGAAGATTTCTCACAGGTGGTTCGTGTGGATTATTATTGAAAACTAGACAATTAGATGACTTATGGTTTATGATAACCTAACATTTAAAGAAATATTCAAAGTCGAAGAATATCAAATCTTCAAGTAATAAAATTCTAAATAACTTTAGATTTATCTAACAGGATCCTAAGAACTCCAAAATAATTTTATTTCATAGTTTCCACTGTGTATATGATATTTGAAAAACTCAGCAGTGGTATCAGAGTTATCCTTAAGTTAGGGTTTTTTTATTACATGTTTTAATTGCTATTGGTGTTAATTTCAAAATAATTTTATGTACAAAAATTATTTTTTTAAAATGTAATTTTTTCTTTCTATGATTTTCCATGGCAGCTGGCGAGTGGCAGCTGCTCGCCATGGGTGCTCTAACAGCCACAATGTTGCTGGCAGCGCGAGGTTGTAAATATAGCAGCTAGGGGTGTTCAAAATAACCGATTAACCGAGAAAACCGACAAAACCGAAGAAAAATTAACTGAAAAAACCGAACCGAAAGTAAAAACCGATTAAACCGATTTAAAAAATCATAAATGTTAACAGGTCCGGTTCGGTTTCGGTTTTGACCTAGAAACCGAGCCAAACCGAACCGGACCCATTAAACCATTAAAAAAAAAAGTACTATAAATAGTTAAGTTAACCTGGCCTCCCTCTCTAACCCTAACATATTCTCATCTCATTTCTCTTACAATCAGCCGTCTTCATCTTTCTTCTCATTTTCAACAAAAACCCAATCTTCCTCAATAATTAATTCATAATCTTCCTTTCCCAGAAACCTTATTCATTCTCCATTGAAGCAACGACAGTAAGGTAAATGACTAAATTTCATCTTCTTTGATTCTTTGTTTAATTTCCAAGTTTATTCCATCTTCATCTTCATATTTTTATTTTCCAGAAATCGTCTCCATCTTCATCTTTCCAAGAAATCATCTCCATCTTTCAGGCGTCTTCATTTAAGCAACAACAGTAAGGTAAATTTCATCTTCATCTTTGATTCTTTATTTAGTGGGTTTAATATTCACCGTAGATCTGTTATCTGTAAATCTTTCCAAGGAACATAACTTTCGGCCACAAAATTGAGAAAAGAAGTTAGGTCGGGCCCTCCATCCATGTCCTTCCTCTCCCTTTTCCTCCCATGCTCCTTAAGCCACCCGTTAATTAACGTATAAAACTAATTAGATGATCAAAAAGACATTCACATATGTTACTGTGCACACAGTAACCCCGTTATTGTGCACACAGTAACCAGTCCATTTACTGTGTCAACAGTAACCAACATGCATATATTAGATATATAATATATATGTCTGTCGGGTGATGAGCAAAAACATGTTATTTCTTGAAAGATTTCGAGGTGTGACTCATGAACAATTGCGTGGCAATGGCATGGATAAGACAAGCTTTATGCAAATCCTTGGTGAAGAAATAAGAATATCCTAGGAACCTGTGCTATGATCACAACCGTTGATATATTCCCACGTCATTCCAAACATTTGCATAATTCTCTTACAGATCAAAACTCGGCCATTAAAGCAAACGTGCACCGACAGATGATATTGGACGACTGTTGCAATATTTAAACTATATGCTAAAGGCAGATGATGATGCAGAGATGACTAGTTTCTTCATTTCTTCGGTTCTTCTGTTTTGTTTCATGCTTTTCATTTTGTTGACTATTGCATTTTCTTTTCCAGATGTAAATATACATTTTATTTGCTGGGTCTTCTACTGGAATGTATGACAGAATTGTGCAAGCATTGGTTTGTTGTCAAAATTGGTTGAGTTTAGCATCAATTCCAATCAACATCGGAAACTACATTGATTATATTGAACATTCTGAGATAATTGAGTCAGGTAATTTTTTTTTACAAATTTAAATGTAGTTATTTTATAATATCATTTATTTACATATATTTAATCTAACATTTTAATTTTTGTTTTTGTAGAATTTAGTGAAATTTTAAAAATCTCAACTGATTATTTGTAAGTTATATTGATGATATTGGTGCAATCTTGGAATATAATTGTTTTGGGTAATTAATTTACTTTGCCTTATTAATTCCTTTTAAAATTTTACATTCCTAATTTTTTTAATTGTCAAACTATAATATGTTGCTAATTTGCTAGTGTTTTTTTATAGCATTATCCTTGCTGGATCTTTTGGCTTTTGCTGTTGCTGGAAGTTTTGGATGCTGCTGTAGTGCTGGTGTTGGATTTTTTCTTCAACTTATACCGAATGTTTATGATAATTTATTACTAGTTGCTATTTGCTAATGTAAATTTTTTTTAGTGTGAACACCTCTTTTAATTTGAGGTGTCCAAATTTGATCATGCATCTTGCATATTGCATTGATTTGAATTTTCATAACATATTTCTTTGTATATTAAAAATAGTAAGATAAAACATATCAGATTTATTGTTACTATAAGCAATTAAGCATTTAAAAAAAAATTCAATATTTTAATTTCATTAGAAAGCTTATAACAAAATTAATCAAATTATAACATTTTAAAGAGTTTTGATTAAAAAGCCTATAAATTTAGCCCAACAAGAAAATTTAACAGCCCAATTTAATTTAAGCCCATTAAAAAAAGTCAAAAAAGCCCATTAATTTAATGATTAGGTTTCCCGGTTTTTTTAGCTGCAAAACCGGATTCAACCGAACCGAACCAGTTCGGTTTGAACTGGAATTCGGTTCGGTTCGGTTTGAAATTTAAAAAATATAAGGTACTTGGTTCGGTTGGTTTTTATGGTTGAAACCGAACCGAACCGAACCGTGAACACCCCTAATAGCAGCAGCGTGAGGTTGTAAATATAGCAGCAGCTCGCCATGGTTGCTCCAGCAACCATTACGCTGCAGATACAGCAGCAGCTCGCTAGGGCTACTACTCGCGCTACACCAGGAGTAGCGGCAACATTAGCGGTAGCAATGCTGCCATCGTTGGATGCTGCCGTTAGCGTGGGCATCCCACGCTGGCAGCAACAGCTGCTGTGAAAGAGAGAACGAGAATAGGAGGAATTTACGAATCTACCCTGATGCCTTTTTAGGGTTTTCATGTATAATTACTATTATACCCCTTCCACTTATAGTTAATTACAAAAAGGTTTTTGGAGTGGAATTTATGAATTTACCCCTTACAATTTATTACTTATTACTTTTGGTTTTTGGGATAGAATTATAATTCTACCCCTCCTTATATAAAAATTTGATTTTATATATTAAAATTGAAATCCTAAATTAAATTAATTATAGAATTAATTTTGCTAATTAGATTAGGATAGAACTAAAATATTTAATTTAGTTTTCTTGAATTTTATGATATCCTAATGGGATTAGGATTTATTTAATTAAATAGTTTAATTAAATAATATTTAGAAAAATGTTTTTTTCTAAATAATGAGAGTTTTTTAAGCCAAAAAATGTTATTTAATTAATCCTAAATAGTTGAGGATATTAATAATAATTTTATTGTGATTAATTTTCTTATTAAATTTTGAAAAAAAAAATTAAAAGAAAATTTTATTAAAATAAAATTTATTATGTTTGGGAAATTTTCAAATTGGATTTGATTTAATATTTCTAAATCTTATAAATATTATTTTAAAAAATAGCACATATAGCCAATAATTAGAATTGAAGCATGCAATAATTTTATTATGCATATTAATATGTTGTTATACATGATGGATGGTTATAGGCATTAAAGATCAATGTGATTGTGTTTTTTATTTAATGGTTGAACAATTGTAATTTTATTAAATAAGGCCTGGGTATCCTGCCTTTTCTCAATTTTTTCTTCTAAGTTATAATTCTTTTCTCATCTAATTCCCCTTCCCTTTGAATGTAAATCAAGATTTCTTAATTAATTATGTAAATGTTATATAATTTAAAAATTTTAGAATTTAGGTAGGAATTATTATGTAATTCAAGACTAAGAAAGAAATGGCAATGAAGGCTATAACCAAAGTGATTGCAATAGACTTATGTTCATATTCGTCCAATCAGCATGAAATGGTAGGGGTGTATGTTTATATATAAATTATTATGTATGAAATGTCTATATATTATGTCATGTCATGTATGAGACCTAGTTAATTGATACTAAATCCCTCATTGATATATTAAATACATGTTAAGAAAATGAATAGTTGCCTTTCAATTCTATATACATAAAACGAGTTCTATTCATGGATAATTTGTTGAGTCACTCAAGGTTACCATTAATCAAATATGTTTAATGCTATAAAATTGAATCCTACTTAACTAACTTGTATGATTTAAATGAGTTACTTGTGATCATTTAAAGTTAGAAGCATGGATTATGCGAAACATATAAGATATGTCTAAATAAAAAATTGCCACCTAACTGATCTAGGAGTCATATAGAGATATAATTGATAAATTATGTTATCTACTTAATTTAATATATTTTAATTTATTGAGTCACTCAAGGTTGGATAAATTAAATGGGATCCTAGATCACTAGAAAAATCTATGTGAGATTTTCTAAATTAACAGGGAGGGCTATTAATTTGTAAGAAAATAGTAGGAGATCAAATTAGAATTAAAAACCTTATCTAAATTTAAAATTTAAATATATATGCATGAAACTAATACTCTCTATCTTTATATAAATAGGTTTATAGATCAAAATGAGTAGTAATATATCCCTATGAAGCATACATAATGTTAACAAAATGATTGGACCAAAATTCTTGGAGTGACACTAAAAATATGAAAAGATATGGGGTATGTTTACTACTTGATCTCTAAAAAGGATCTCTCATTGTCCTAGTAATCATGCTCGTGAAAGCAATATAAGAGCTCAGTAGGTAATGAGATAACACGTATATCAATCACTATCAATTGAAGCACTCAATAAAGAGTTGTATGGTTTTATTAACTTAAATCCTGACTGAAAGTCGTAGGGTAAGTTGTTACTCCTCCACCTAACCTGAAGTTTTCATATACTCATCCTAGAGTGATATATTAAAAATAAACTAATGGTGCATGAAAACATATACTCATGAGTATGATAAAATATGCTAAAGCATAAATAAAATAAAATAAAATAAAATAAGCCAAATGAAAAAAATTTAAACACATCAAAACAGATAAAATCACATTAAATACATGAAGCTTAGTCTAATACTGTAAGAAATAATGTCATCTCCAGTGGAGTCGCTCTTTTGTCGCATGTGGACACGCGACATCAAGGGGTCAATGGAAGTCACTACCTAATTATTTGGTTCAAGATTGCTAGGAAACCTGAGTATATTGGTTTTATGATAGATTCAAGGGTAAGGGACTAGTTGTAACTAAGAAAGGTATTAGCACCTCTAATGCACCCTACCTGAAGTAAATTGCATTGTGGTAGGAATGTGGTTTAGAGTGTTTTAATGGGTTTTTAGCCGGTAGTTTGTCTATGATTTAGGATGGGGATTTATTCGTCTGAATAAATCTGGTGTTAAGAATTTATTATGGGCACATATATGTGAATACATTCTTATGAAAAGTGATTTTTTATTATTCGTATACTGCAGTAAAAAAAACACTTCTAATTAAAATTGGTGAATATTTAGAGTAACTTTGAGAATTTCTAATCAACTCTTGATATTGAAATATTAGTCTTACTTGTAGGTCCAATATTTATACCAAAATATTGACCATTAATTCTCATGAATTAAAATTTATGAGTTATTGAAACATTTGTCTAATTCTCATGGATTCAGTAACTGGTTATTAAATTCAAAATGCATACTATAAAAATAAAACTTACCATGTATTTTTTAAAAAAACAAGATATGAATTTTTACTTTTTTTAGAAATTGCGGTGTATGCAATTTAAAACATTTAATTAATTAAAATTTTTTTGTCATTCATTTAACACAAAGTAAAAAAAAAAAAAAAAAACAATAAAAAGAAAATAAACACACAAACATTTTCTTTTTTTTACTATATTTTACTCACACACACCCATAATTATCAATTTACAAATCATTAAAATTCAAAATAATCCAAACAACACATTAAATATTTACAAAAATTTCCAAATCAATGTGGAGAAATTTATGGGAATTAAGGAATAATGTTAGGAAGCTTTTGAGTTGCAGGAATAATAGCAACGCTTGGGTTTCATGCACCATCGCCGCTAGCGCGCATGGTCGCACGTATCATTACTAGTGACAAGAAATCCGGTGGAACAAGAGTGAGCTTTTCCCTTCTTTCTTCCTGCGCTGGAGGTGAGAGCTACTGTGTGATAGGTCCCTGTCACAGCAAGTAATTAAAGACAAGAAACAAACACAAATGTATTCTGCTTAGGGCGAGAATAAGCCACAATTGATATTATTGAATATTGAATGCCTCCTCTCTGTCTCATAGCAGAGTTTAAATACAGGAATTGAAATAACAACTTTCCTAAAATACTGGCACGACTACATAAAATCAGGATGACTCCTGCTACATAGCTGGCATTTATTTGCTGAATAAAACTTGACTCCTTCCTCCCGTGCACTAAGGCACTGCAGTGATAAGACCCCCTTGACTCGTTCCTCCCTTGACTGGCTCTTCACAGCTCAATAAACCTGCGATTCTTCTTAGGAATTCTGCATGATCTTCTCGGTTCCAGCTGTTGCTCATTCCGTTGTTGTAGCTCATCACTTGACTCCTTCAATTGCTGCTGCTGCTTATCAATACCTTTCTCTTTTAAGGGAACCTTGTCCTCAAGGTTTAGATTCTGAAATCGTTCCCGTAACGCTACAGCATCTTCCCACGTGGCATCATCATTCTGCAGATGTTTCCATTTGACGAGAATTTCTTCGACAAACCGAGACCCTTTCTTGATCCAACGAGTGTCTAGGACAGCTTCAGGTTCAATCAGCATCTCTCCCGCAGCAGACATAGGTGGCAATTCTATTGATTCAACCACCTCATCTCCAATTTTCTTTTTGAGCAAGGACACATGAAAGACTGGATGAATTCGAGCCTGTGTAGGCAATGTTAGCTTATACGCTACCGCGCCAATTTTTTCTTCAATCTGATAAGGACCATAATAGCGGCTAGCCAATTTTTTGCATACACGCCTGACCACGGATTGTTGACGGTAAGGGTGAAGTTTAAGAAAAACCCAATCTCCCACCTGAAATTCAATATCACGTCGCTTAGAATTAGCGAGTTGTTGCATGCGATTACTAGCCGCATGCAGGTTTGCTTTGAGCAGCCTCAACAATTCGTCCCTAGAGGCGAGTTGCTGATCCACTTCATTCACCGGAGACATGCCAATGTGGTAATGGGGAATTGTAGGTGGTAAACGTCCATAGAGGGCCTGAAATGGTGTCATTCCTGTAGAAGCATGATAAGTTGTATTATACCAGAATTCGGCCCAAGGTAGGAGGGAATTCCATTTTGCTGGCTGTTGGTGAACAAAACACCGAAGATATTGTTCGACGCATCGATTGACCACCTCCGATTGCCCATCCGTTTGTGGATGATATGCGGAACTCATCTTCAACTTGGTACCTGACAATTTAAAGAACTCACGCCAAAAATGACTGATAAAGATAGGATCTCTGTCACTAATAATGGACCGCGGCATACCATGTAGCTTCACTACCCCGTCAACGAATTTCTCGGCCACAATTTTGGCTGTATAAGGATGAGCCAATGCCAAGAAATGTGCTGACTTACTTAGGCGATCAACCACAACAAAAATTGTGTTCTTGCCACCCGATGTTGGGAGACCTTCAATAAAATCCATCGTAATATCATCCCAAACCTGACAGGGAACAGGTAATGGTTGTAATAAACCCGCCGGTGACAATGTGTCTGATTTTACCCGTTGACATACGTCACAGGATGCGACATATTCCTTCACTATGCGAGCCATTGATGGCCAATAGAACTGTTGTGCCAACCGTTTGTAAGTGCGCAATACACCCGAATGCCCTCCAATAGGTGAATCATGGAATTCACATAATAGTTGCTGAATGATGTCCGAGTTGGGGGCAACTACTACTCGGTTTTTATAGTGGAGCAACCCATTCCGCCGTGTATACAGGCTGCCCGGATTTTCATCAGCGATCTTGCCAATTTTCTTCATGTAAGGAAGAGAAACAGCTTCGGCCTTAAGCTGATCCCATACGGTACTTTGTGGAACAGATAAGTGCGAAAGGTAAGGGCTTCCCGTCATTCGTGATAATGCATCCGCAGCTGAATTCTCCTTTCCTGGCTTATACACAATTTCATAATCATAGCCGAGTAATTTCGATACCCATTTCTGCTGTTCCGGGGTAGTAATACGCTGCTCCAAGAGGTACTTCAAGCTGCGTTGATCGGTCTGGATCACAAACTTACGGCCTAACAAGTATGGTCTCCACAGCTGGACAGCCACCACAATAGCCAGCATCTCCCTCGCATAAGTTGACCATGCACGCTTGGATAGCCCCAAAGCGCGACTCATGAAAGCTATTGGCCGCCCTTGTTGGGTCAGAACAGCGCCGATGCCATCACCGGAAGCATCAGACTCAATCACGAAAACTTCAGCAAAATTAGGCATGGCAAGTGTTGGGGTGGAAGTCATTGCGGTCTTTAATGCCTCAAAAGCTGCCTCGGCTTCATCATTCCAGCCAAATTGACCTTTGCGTAACAAGGATGTCAATGGTCGAGCAAGAATTCCATAATTGCGGACAAATTTCCTGTAATAACCTGTAAGACCTAAAAATCCACGAAGCTCAGATATATTAGTAGGTCTTGACCAGGATAGCATAGCCTGGATTTTTGCTTGATCAACCTTAACCCCCATTGGAGTAATAATATGCCCCAAGTACTCCAGTTCTTGTTGACCAAAAGCACATTTCTTCAATTTCGCAAAGAATTGGTACTGCCTTAGAATTTCAAAAGCCTTGCGAACATGTTCAAGATGCATGGTCCAATTGGGACTATAGATCAATATGTCGTCAAAAAAGACTAATACAAATTTTCGAAGATAGGGTCGAAATATGGCATTCATAAGGGCTTGAAAAGTAGAGGGTGCGTTACACAAACCAAATGGCATGACTAAGTATTCGTAATGACCATTATGAGTGCGAAAAGCAGTTTTATGAATATCATTTGGTGCTACCCTAACCTGATGGTAACCAGCTGTCAAATCTAGTTTGGTAAAATAAACAGCCCCATGCAATTCGTCTAACATGTCATCTACTGTAGGAATTGGAAATCGGTCTTTAACAGTTACTGAGTTAAGTGCTCTATAATCTGTGCAAAAACGCCATGTGCCATCTTTCTTTTTGACTAACAAAACAGGTGATGAAAAAGGGCTAGTGCTTGATCTTATAAAACCCAATTGTAACATGTCTTGAACCTGTTTTTCAATTTCAGCTTTTTGAAAATAGGCATACCTGTAGGGTCTGACATTGACCGGTTCTGTCCCTTCTTTGACAGTGATGGTGTGGTCGATCTCCCGGACCGGTGGCAATTGAGCTGGAGTTTGAAAAATATCTCCAAATTCCTCCAACATCTGCTGCATTTCAGACTCAACTTTGCTAACAGGCATCTCGGCTTCGGTTTGTAGACAGATAGCAAACATCGTTTTGCTTTGGCGCAGCTCCTTCGATAAATCCTTGAGAGACGCGGGTTGAATGTGTTGGCTGTCAATTCCCTGTAATTTTTGCATCTGATTCTTCCACATAAATTCCATGGTCATTTTCTTCCAATCACAGGCTACTGTTCCCAATTGTTCAAGCCACTGCACTCCCAAAACCAAATCTAACCCACATAAAGGTAGGGCATATAAAGTCAGCATAAATGGGATACCTTGAAGTAGGACGTGTATGTTTTCAAATCTGCCTTGACACTTCAATGGATTCCCATTTGCCACCTTTACGTTGAAGGGCTGTGTGGGTATCACTGGTAGGTGTAGCCAATTAGCAATCCGCTCGCTAATGAAATTGTGGGTGGAGCCACTGTCAATGAGGACAGTCAATTCGTGATTTCCAATTCTTGCCATGATGCGCATTGTTTTGGCAGTCGACCAGCCAGTAAGAGCATGTAGTGAAATTTGTGGTTCATCATCTTCGAAGTCTTTGTCATCTTGCAGATGTGTCTCTTCGTCTCCTTCCAGTAGCAACAAACGGGGTCTTTGACACTTATGGCCAGGAGTGAATTTTTCGTCACAATTGAAGCAGAGACCTTGCGATCGGCGTTTCTGCATCTCGTCCCACGCCAGGCGTTTCATGGGTATAGCTGCTGCTGGTGATTTTGTGGGTGAAAAAGAAGCAATTGGATTCTGACTAATGGGAAATGGCTTACGTCGTTGACGAAGTAATTGCTCATCTCTCATTCTGGCAAGGCTAATTGCCTCTTTCAAGGATTTGGGTTTAAACATCCTAATCCCTTCTGCAATGTCAGGTTTCAAGCCTCCCATAAAAGTTCCCACCAATGCCTTCTGCGTCCAGCCTTGCACACGGTTACCCAGCCTTTCGAATTCTTTTTGGTACTCCCGTAGTGAGCCCCCTTGTCTCACCCTTGACAGTGCTTCATCGAAATCTTCACATTCTGGTGGTCCAAACCTTGCCCATAATTCCTCCTCAAAAATTGGCCATGTCATCTCCTTGTCTTCCTCTTTGTAAGCACGTCGCAGCCACTGCCACCACTGGTTCGCCTCCCCTTGAAGATGAAAAGATGCCAATGACACCTTTTGTGTTTCCACAGTACCTTGGTATTCGAAGAATTGATCAACTCTGTTGAACCATTCAGTGGGGTCGTTGCCCGAGTATATGGGAAACTCAAGCTTCGCCAGTTTTGAAGAGAACATCTGTCTGTTCCCCTCAGCTCGTTCTGCAATGTCTTCACGTTGATAGCGCGGGCGTCCATTGCGCTCAATGGATTGGCTGCTGGATCCTTCTTTGTTGGACAGTAACGCCTCTGTCAGCTTATTGATGTTGACTTCCATCTGCTGCATTCTGTCAACAAGAGTAATTTCCATTCGGTTCATTCCATCTTGCAGACCTCCCAATCCGATTTCCAAATTTTCTATCCGCTCCTTGTTTGTTGTCATTATTAACCAGGCTCTGATACCAATTGATAGGTCCCTGTCACATCAAGTAATTAAAGACAAGAAACAAACACAAATGTATTCTGCTTAGGGCGAGAATAAGCCACAATTGATATTATTGAATATTGAATGCCTCCTCTCTGTCTCATAGCAGAGTTTAAATACAGGAATTGAAATAACAACTTTCCTAAAATACTGGCACGACTACATAAAATCAGGATGACTCCTGCTACATAGCTGGCATTTATTTGCTGAATAAAACTTGACTCCTTCCTCCCGTGCACTAAGGCACTGCAGTGATAAGACCCCCTTGACTCGTTCCTCCCTTGACTGGCTCTTCACAGCTCAATAAACCTGCGATTCTTCTTAGGAATTCTGCATGATCTTCTCGGTTCCAGCTGTTGCTCATTCCGTTGTTGTAGCTCATCACTTGACTCCTTCAATTGCTGCTGCTGCTTATCACTGTGCCACCTGCAAAACAAGGAAATCAACACAAGACAAAACAGTTTTATTTCTTCTTCTTCCTTACAGATCCGCCTCTCCACTGGATGTTTTGGTTGTTCGTCAGTGTTGGTTTATCGATATAATGGTTTTGAGGAGAAATAAAGGTTGTTAAGGTGAGTCTGTGGTGGCTACCGTTGGTGTTGGGTTTGGTGCTATCATTCAGCCGAAAAGAAAGAGAAAAAAATGGATGGTTCTTTGTTTATAAGGTTGAAGAGAGAGGAAAGGCTGACTTCCAATGGTTGATAATGGAGTTCTTCTTTTGGCAGGGAGAGGGGCTGACGACTGTCTTGGAGGCGCTGGTATTCTACGTTGTAAACGACCAAGAGCCAGAGATGATGGGTCTATGGGTATTGCTTCTCTGCCTTTGTGGGAAGGAAAGCTAAGGATTTATAGGTGGTGGTGGTGGTGGTGGTGGTGTTGCTTAGCGACTGATGGTGAGTGGAAGAAGGAGAGGTCGTTGTTGAGGAAGACCAAAAGAGAAGGGTGAAGCTAACAGAGAAGTGTGTTGGTGGTTGCAACAGGTTAATAAAAGAGGTGGGAGATGAACAATCTCGGGCTTGTCTTGATGAGGGAGAAACGAGGCAGCTATTATGGGGGGAAAGGCAAAAACAGGTGTTGAAGATGAGGATGAGGGCAGTGGTTTCGGTGGGGAAGAGCTGGAAAAGGACAGGGTTACTAGGTTGGTCGGCAACATTGTAAACCCCGGCGTAAATTGCAAACTAAATAAGTGAAAAATAAAAGTAGAGAAATTTATGTATAGATTTAAATAAAACGGGATTTTAAAAATTTTCAAATATAAATTTTTTTGATAAAATATTTTAAGATATTATAAAATATAACCTAGAAATATTAAGGGTTGGATTAAATTAAAAAAAAAAATGAACTAAACTAAAAAGTTGAGGAGTAGAATTATAAGAAATGTATAGCTTAATTATAAAAAAAGAAAATATGTAGGGGAAAAATCACTTTAAAAAAATGGGTTCTAAGTGCAAATAAAAAAAAATTATGGGGTATAAATACC
Source organism: Populus alba (assembly GCF_005239225.2). Classification (NCBI taxonomy): domain Eukaryota; kingdom Viridiplantae; phylum Streptophyta; class Magnoliopsida; order Malpighiales; family Salicaceae; genus Populus; species Populus alba. Next base: position 3,289,826 of record NC_133293.1, read on the forward strand.
CCTCTTTCTTGCTCATCAAAACTGGTAGCAACTATCAAGAGAAAGGGAGTGAGTTTTTACTTTGTTCTTGCCAAATTAAAAGAGAAACACAAAAAATTCCAAGAACTCATCCAAGATTAAGGGTTTATAGGTAAAATAAAAACTTGTGGGCAAAGAATTAAAAAGAAATTTTAAAGGGAGAGAGACAAGGGGGAGCCTGCTATCGTTAGAAAAGGGAGAGTTGAAATTTTTTGATTGGTTAAGGATCAAGACCTTGATTCTTACCAGGTAAGGAGTTCTAAACATGGTTCTATAAGTCATTTCGAATTCAATTACAAATTGATGCCTTAGTATTGAAATTTAATTAGGATTCTTAGACTTGAATTGGGAGAAATATATTAATTATTAAAATTAAGTTAATTCATGTATTGTATGTGATTGAGAACAAGAAATCATGATGATTCATCAAAGAAAATGTATGAGTAATTGAGTTAGGGGTGATCGGCCATATGAAGAGCAAAGAGGAAAAGATGGAAGATTTAAATAAATAGAGTAAATTGGCTCTTAAAAGATATTTTTTACAATCTATGGTATGTGATATAGCTAGGAGTTGAGATAAAATAGAGAAAGTTGAATTGAGGATGTTGTGTGGAAATGGAAAAGTTGACGAATTTGGACAGATTTATCTCTTGACTTTTGAAGAGAATTCAAGTAAGAGGATGAGGGAAGTACGATCAGGTTCCTTCATAGGAATTGTAGTTTTAGATGTTGACTAACTAAGAAAATTGATCTTACTCAATTTGAAGCTATAGAACTCCACTTAAGGTTCACCAACCGAGATTGGGTCATTACAGACCCTATAGGGTAGTAGATTTGATTTGTTGACGAGTAGATTTGAGTGTCTTGGAGGTAGAACTGGGTTCTTCTATCTTCAAGGGACTTGTAGCCCCGTGTCTTAGCTTTCTAACTAGACTGACCTTGCTTGAAACAAAGTCCTAGAACTCTTAATATAATAATAATAAAAAATATATGAGGAGAGGTTGGAATGCGACCTCTGCTGACATATTCAGAAAGTCACTAAAGTGACTATCTAGATGCGTTAAGGGTGAAAATGAGGTCATTTCACTTCAGGAAACATGTGATATTAAATTTTAATTTCCAAAAGAAAATGATCCATATTTAAAATGGAAATTTGTAATGATAACTATGGTCGGACGAAGAATAACGATATTAATGAATGAAATGAGAAAACATAAAATATAAAGAAAGGAATAACTAAAAGAAAGACTTGAATTGGCTGTTAATATGGTTATTATAAAAAGTATCCTTAAATGAGTATGATTTATAAGAAATGTCTATGATTACCAGGAGGGACCACAAGCGTGGTGTAGTAGCAGCAAGGGCGAGTAGAGCTTTTATTACAAGTAGGTGATTCACACCTATTCTTTCTAGTTAAATTCCATGATTTAATATGTTATTGATATGAAATGTGAATTAACGAATGTTGGATATTATGTGAAAGGATGAAAGTTTACGTAATAATGTTGATATTTTGGATAGTATTCTGAATGTATGTGTATTCAAGGTAAATGGTTCTTGTGTTAATTGCCCAAGTGATGAAATTATTACTGACAAATGAAATATGAGAAATATGATATGTGGCGTGGACTAGCATACTTTATTGTATGTTAGGATCTCAGGTAAAAGGATCACCATGTTTTGACTAACATACATTTAGTGTATGTTAGGATCCCAGGTAAGGGAATCACCATGTATTGGCTAACATATATTTAGTATATGTTAGGATCCCGGGTAAGGGGATAGCTATGCATCGACTCCTACGAGATGATGATGATACAAGTAAAATTGGTATCAGTAATGTGTTAGGCAAAAATAATTGTGGTTGATTTTATGAAATCTCGGATGAGGATTGATAATGGAAGAGGAAACGGTATTTAGTAGTTGAATGAGAAAGAGTTCTAATGGAAACCAGAAAGGAGAAGTGAATAGCATATGAATGCATATTGGCCTTTTAAAATTGTTGGATATTTGTGTTGTTATATTTATTATGATATTCATGTTTCAATAATATGTATTTTGTTTCAGGACCATCGCATGCACGAGAGAAGTAGATCCTAGCTTAAGTTCACTTTTTGTAATCTAGGTTCTAAGGAGTATATCCTTGTATTTTGTAATTTTACAACTTTTATATAACTTAATTTGTATAATTGATGTTTCAACTTGAATATATAAACTTAACTCTAAAATTCATATGATTATGTCCATATATACGTGTTTATCTCATTTATTCCTTTACAATGATATTTGTTGTTTAATGTATGTTATAAATATTATGATTATGATAATGATGATGTTTGTGGGATTGAGACCAAAGATGATTAGGTCGTGACTAAGTTATAAGATGTGAAATATTAGAAGTGTAAACAAGTTATATGTCGATAACTTGAGATTTCTCGGTATAGGGAAAAACTCTATCAAAATTTCAGTAGAAATTTTGATAGAATTTCATATGAATATATATATATATATATTCTTGTTTTCTATTCGCCATGAGATTGTTGTTTTATCCTGGATATGGAGATGTTACAAACATAGTTTGTATGGGTGAAAGTATGTGGGTGGCCTTTTTTTAGGTTTGGTTTTTTTACGTTGTTTCCTTGTGGCTGGTAGCTGGACAAGGGATAATAGGTCTAGGGTTTTTTATTTTTATGGGTGTGGGGAGAGAATATGAGAATAATTTCTTCTTTTTTTGTGTCCACCTAATTTTTTCCCTTCAAAATCCCCCCTTTTTTTGTGTATGTTAGGCACGTATTTATAGGTGGAAAAAAAGTTTGTCATTTTTAATTGATTGGTGACCAAGTAACCCAAAAACAATTTGGTCCCTTAACTTCTTTCTTTTCACATCTGGTTTCTTTGTGAAGTTTGATTTTTTTTTTATTTTTTGTATTTTGATTTTTTTGAAAAAGAACGCGTTAACAATTGAATGCATAGAAAAAAGATGTTGCAAGTGACATAAAGAAATTAAGAACATATTTTTTTGGTTTTTGTTGTGCTTTGCTTTCTTTCTTTCTTTTTGAATTTTTTTTCAAAAATGAGGTAAGAAATTGAGTACCAATAGGTATAAGCAACATATTTGATTTCATAAAAAATATGGATAAACCTTGTGTTTTATAAAAGGTTAGTGAGAATAGTGTTGTTTATATATATATATATGAAATGTTTAGAAACAACATATCTTTTATTTAATCAGTAAAGTTTTGGTTGCCTAAAATTTTTTCAATAAGGAAATTGGAAGGAGAAACCTATATATTGGATATAGAGATCTATAAAGATAGATATAAAAGGTTGTTTAGATTGTCTAAATCCATGTATATAGACTAAATGTTAAAATAGTTCAACATGAAAGAATCTAAGATTAAATTCTTATTTATTTTACATGGAACACCTCCCTCCAAAAACATATGCTCTAAGACACGGATTGGGAGAGATATGATGGAAATGGTATCTTTATACTTGGCTATAGAATCCATTAATGGAGAAGATAAACTAAAAGTTTAAAATTGTTTGAATAAAGATTTTTTCAATGAAATATTGGAAAAAAATGGTAAATATCTATCAATATATGTTTTACTCTAAATGGTAGTGCTCTAAGTTGGAAGAGTTCCAAATAAAAAAGCACAACTGATTCTATAATTGAATAAGAGTACACCTTCACCTTTAAGGAAACAATAAGGTTGTTTGGATCAAGAAGTTCATTAATGAACTAGGTTGATTCTTAGCATTGTTGATCCAATTGCCTTATACTGTGATAACAAAGGAGCCATTGAATAAGCAAAGGAACCAAAGTCTCATCAATGATTCAAACAAGTATTTTAGAAATTCAATTTGATTTGAGAAATCAATGAAATGAAAGATGTAAAGATAGAGTGAGTAATCACCAAGGAGAATCTAAAAGATCCTCTTAATAAGTCATTATCCATGCAGAAGCATTAATCCTACATGGAGCAATATGGTATTAGATACATGTGTGATTGATTTTAGTGCAAACGGGAGATTGTTAGTTTAATGTGTCTTATAATCAATCGATTAGTTACATGTGACATTATTATATTCATGTAAATACATAATTATTATTAATAAATGTTTAATTTATCTTTAATATTCATATAATATTAGATTAATGAATCTGGAGTGAAGATAAAGTTCATGGAACAAAACTGCTTTGTAAAGGAAATTATAAAATTGTTATAATTATGAAATTTCTATTACATCAAAACATTGTTCCTTAAATGTTTTTGGTCAATGCTCTCTTAAATATTAAAAATTTATTAGACCCATAAAGATTAGTACATATTATGTTTTTTCATTTATAAAAAAAAAACAATTATTCTCATAAGTTAAGGTATAAGGGATACTTAGAATTGACCTGCATGAGAATTCTATATGGAGAGATCATCTATGTCTATGGAAAGGCTCACATGACGGTTGTGTAAGTGATCTTTAGACTTAAAATCATTAAGTCATCTTATATAGAAAATGTTATGCTTTGATCTTATCACATATTATCTTAAACGAGGTAATGAAAGGGCAAACATTGGATGTAGCATGAATCATATGAAGTACTTGAATGATCAAGAGAGGATTCATCACCCTAAGTGAATCAGAAAAAAATATTTCATCTATTCTCAAATAGTATTAATTAAGAAATCCTTAGCCAAATGAAATAAGATTTGAAAAAAGTTTCAAAATGATCAATGATTATTATGTAGAGAACAAACATGATTTAACATGGCAGACATACTTCATGCTTTAATGTTTAAATCAGAACATTATTGATGAAAGGATATTAATTACACTAAGAAACTGGTCATTGAAAGGTTAAGTCAAACCACTAATGACTTTTCTAATATTTGGGGGATCATGACATGTTATTAGACGATACATTTGATCTTCAAATATAAATTAATCAATTGATGAATTGATAATAAATTAAATTGTTTAATTTATTTAATTATATTTAATTAGAATTATATTTTATATTAGGAACCTAATAGGTCATACACATTAAGAACCATTAGTCATAAATTAAACTAAGATGATTTAATTAAGTATGATTTGATTAAAATGTATTTTAGAAATCAAGAACAAGAATATAATTAATATAGAGATTATATCATAGACTTAGAAAAATCAAGTAAGGACTCGATTGTTTAAATTTATAAAATTATCATTAAATAATATAAGGATATTATTTAAGGGGTAAATATATATTTTGTCATTTATAGGGTTTTTTAGAATTCCCTATAAATATAAATCTAAGCCTATTATTTTATAAGTGAAAAAGAGGGAGTAGTTGTTAGTTAGATATAAAAACTATATAAATACAAAATTAAAATTAGCACTTTACGCATATTAATTTCTCTCTCTTAAATAAGAATTTAGGAGAAGTTAACCCAAGGTTTTTTTCCCTGTATATCTTTTTTGATTGTTATAGTTGCTTAAAGATTTTGTTTCATAACTTAGATGATAATTGTAGTTACTATTGTTTATAATTTGTTTTACTACAGAGTAGTATTCTGCAATAATTTAGGGAAGTCAGATTTTTATGTTGTTATAGTTATAAAGTGTGGGGTTCTGGACATTAGATTTTTCTTCTTGCTTTTTTGGCTGTTTTTACTAGAAAGTGATATTTTAAAAACACTATTCACTATCATAATAAACAAACATTAGTTGTGATATAGGGTATATTTTAATTAAAATATATTAAAATAATTTATATTTTTTTAAAAAATAAACACAACAAAATCAATAAAAAATACTTAAAATTATTTTTTAATATTTGTTTAGATAAAAAATAATAATTTTAAAAAATAAAAATAAACACAATATCAAACATGATGCTAGCAATCCACCCACACTTTTCAACGGTGAACCAATTTTGAAACATATTACATATGTGTCATAATTCATGCGGTTTACAATATAGTTATTTACAACCAGTTTTCAAGTCAAACTAACATATTGACCCGTGCTTCGCAACAAGTTAATAATATTTTTTTTTACAAATATATATATATAAAAATATATGAAGAGTATAGAAAATATATTAAATATTTTGATCTAGCAACCAAACCAGATCCAAAATAGCTTTGGATCTGGCTCCAAGTACCGATAGCATTGAGTCTAACAACCAAACCAGACCTAAGAGCCTTGGATCTAACAGAAAAGCCGCATCCAATAACATTGGGTTTGACGACCAAGAAGTCTAAAAGCTATTGGGTTTGGCTGGGTAGCCAAACCCAATACTAATGGGTCTGGCTGCTCGGCAAGCCCCAACTCTATTGGGTCCTGGTGGCAGTAGGACAATCTAACCTCAAATGAAAAATGATTATTATCATTCAATTTTTGTACAATATAAAAAAAATCTCATAAATATATTTCCTCTTTACCATATAAAAAAATAAGAGAAAAACCAGCAGGACCCGAACGACAAGATAAAATAAATTCAACACAACCTAACCTCAAATGAAAAACAATTATCATCACCCAACTTTTGTACAATATATATATATATATATATATATATATATATATATATATAAAATCTAATCAATTTATTTCCTTTTTACCTTATAAGAAAAAAATTAAATAAAAGAAAAGAAAAGAAAAATCTAAAGAGGCAAAATAATAAAAATGAAAATATCTATGTCTGGCTGTGCGGCAAACCCAACACTTGTTGGAAGTGATTTAGGTGTGACTGTCAAGCTAAAACCCAATAGCTTTTGGCATGGAAAACAGAAAAGACAACACCCTCAACAACACTTTTTGACTAAAAATCAAAAAAGACAAAGCCTCTATGGTGTTACTAGTGTCATTCTATAGTGCAAACACTTTATATTTACAGTGTGGTCCATAGTGCAATGAATATATGTCCACAGTACATGCATAATGTTTTTCTCATGCCTTTTAAAGTATAGTAATAATATTTAAGAAAATTATTATTTCATTGAGTTGTAATTTTTAAATTCTTTTCACAAATCATTTATGAAGAAGAATAATTCAAATTAGAAAAATAAAAGCAGTTATTTTGAGAAATACAAATGATATGAGTTAAAATCCATAAATTAAAGTTGTAACTTTTCTTTATTTATTAAACAAATGATTCATATATAGAAATATTTTTTTATTAAATAAAAAATTATTTCCAATCAAATATAAAATTCTTCTATGAATAAGAAAATTATATATATCAAAAGAAAACACCATTTTACTAATGAAATGTCACAATTGAATTTTTTTTCTAATTTTTTCGTTATAACAGGTAGTATAGGCACGGTGAAAATTCTATAATATTTGATTTTTTAGATAATAATTTTTTCTTATATATTTTTTTCTTTTTATACTTATATTTTAACCATTTTACACTTGGCCTATTCATTATCATTTTTTTATCTTCATATTTTCATAATTTTTTAGTTTTTCTTTTTTCTTCTTTACATGTTTTTTTGAAAAAAACATATTATTTTTTTTATTCTTATACATGAAATATTTATCACTCTACACTTAACCTATTTATATCATTATTTTTGTTCTAATCTTTATTTTTTTGTAATTTGTTTTTAAATATTTTTCATTACACCTTTTGCTTTTCAAAAAATTCTTATACAAACATTAAGGAAATAGCGTTTTAATATAATAATTAACGTTGTCTTATTTTTCAACAATGTTAAAATGAGCTTGATATTTTACATGTTTTTATTAACATATATAATATTTGTTATATTTTATTACATGTAAGTATTAATTATTTTTCTCCATATTTATAGTTTTTTACTTATTGTCAAAAAAAATATGTTAATAACACTGCACATTAATTTATTTGTGTTAGAGAAAAAAATTATTTAACTTGTAGTAAGGTGAGTTGAATAAATGTTTTAACACTTTTTTTATTAACAAATATAATTTTTAATTTATTTAATTAAATGCATGGATATATTTTTTTATTTATAATTCAAATTTGTGCTATAAAAAATATTTAAAAAGTTTTTTCTTATAAAAAAAAAACATTATTCAACCAATAATAAAACACATGTAAAATAATTAATATGAATCTATTTAAAAATGAAATGAGTGGAGCAGGAGAGGCTTGCGAATTGCGATATCAACATGAGTACGTGATTTTGCACGGAATTAGCCTTTTTTTGGTTAGTAAAAGACATGATTGGCCTTCCTTTGTCGTATTGTTATCTGAGGCGGATCCAGCAAGTTCTCCAGTGGAGGAGAGCTCCAAACACACATAAATATCTAAGTTGATAGGAAAGTAAGCGAGGCAAAATCCTAAAAAAATCTCCTCCTTTTCTAAAATATCTCTTTTCATTAATTGCATTTGAAATAAATAAAGGGAACATGTTGGCAACAGCAGCCTACTAGATTGGCTCGCGCAATATATGAATTCTTTTTCTAATAGTTAAAAAACATTTAGTTATTATTAATATTTTTTTATTGCTGAAATTTTGTTTAAATATGTAAAGAATGATACGACATAAACTTGATAAATTTAAAGATAATCTAGATAACTGATAAAAATTTAATTAGATTTAAAATAAATATTAAAAATGATTTATTTTTTATAAATACCAAGGCAATAACTTATTGAACCCATTTATGTCAACCTGGATTTACCAACTAATCTGCATGTCAGGTTATGAGATCATTATAGTTATATAGAAAGAAAATCAAAATAAATTATAAAGCTAAAAATTTTAATAAATCCATTGTTAAATGATAAAATTGAAAAAAAATTCAATTAAAAAAACATCCTAAAAAAAATGACCTAAGTTAACTAGGGTTAACATGTTAAACTCACAACTCAAGTCATAGGATCAGGATAACCCAGTAGAAAACAAATTTAAACAAATTATAAAATCAAATTTCCAATTAATCATATATTAAAAGATAAAATTGAAAAAAATAATCAATTAAAAATTACACAAAAAAAATAAACTGAAGTCAACTTAAGTTAGCCTATCGAACATGTGACTTGAGTTATAAGATGAAGATAACTTCATAAAAAACAAACCGAAACAAATCACGAAACCTAATTTGCAATCACCCCGATACTGAATAATAAAATTGAGAGAGAAAAAATCAATAAAAAAAGGAAAGAAAAACTAGATTTAAACCGAGTTAATTCATCAAACTCACGGTTCGGGTCATGAAACTAGAATAATCTCATAAAAAATAAATTGAAGAAAAATTATGAAGCCCAATCATCAATAAACCTGATATTAAAGGATAAATTAAAAAATAATACAAAAATAACTTGCTTCAACTCAAATTAACCTACCAAACTTGTAATTCGAGTCATATGACAAAAATAACGTCATAAAAAGTAAACAAAAAAAATTATAAAGTTTAATTTTAATCAACTCAATGTTGAATGATGAAATTAAAAAAAAAAAAAACTCAGTAGAAAAAGAAAAAAAAAACATGAGTCAACTCGTCAAATCAAACCCGTGGTTCAAGTCAATAGACTAAAATAACCTTATAAAAAATAAATTAAAAAAAAATTAAAAAGTTCAATCTTCAATAAACCTAATATTGAAGGATATAATTAAAATAAAAAAGAAATCATAGGTGGAATAAAAAAAAACACTATTAAAATAATAGTATTTTGTAATGAGATGCATAGTAAAATCTCCTTGTATTTTTTCTTTAAATTTAACTCACAATGAAAAGATGTTTTAAAAAAATCAATGGAAGGATTTTTATCTATTTTATTTTATTTTATTTTTGCTTAAAGTCTATAAGAAATTCCAATATCATTAAAAACAAATATGATAAATTGATGTGTTGTAAATGGTAGAGGATTATAAACTGCTATGTGGACAAGAGTCTATTTACATCACTTAATTTATCGTTATTTTTTACTAACGTGGACATATATAATTTGGTACTCGTCATTATAATTCCTTTTCATACAAGTCAAGTACTTGTTAATAATTAAACTTTGAAAAGAAAAAGAAATTAAAACTTAATATCTATCACCACAAATAACTTATATATAAATATCAAAGGATTGGTGGATGTTATATTTTTGTTTTACTATTGTTGCAACAATATTTGGTAAAAATGTGCTAAAACAGATTGCTTTGCATTAAATAAAAATTAAAATCCAAAATTTTCATCCGATGACTTGAATTTTGACTATAAAGTGAATTTCAAAATAAATTTTAGAATTTTATTAAATACTCTTTTTTTTTTTTTTAAAAAAAAGGACCAAAAACTACAGTTTTTCAAACAAAATCTCTGTAATAGCACTCGTGATGTTGAATTTTCTCTTCAAGAACAACTAATTTACTAAAATATTAGTCAAGAGAAAATATTAAAGATTATATTTGTTTTTATGTTTTAAAAAATATATTTAAAAAAATTTGAATTTTTTTTAGTTTTAAATTAATATTTTTTGATATTTTAAATTATTTTAATGTGTTGATGTTAAAAAATAATTTTTAAAAAATAAAAAAAATATTATTTTAAATATATTTTTAAATAAAAAATATTTTAAAAAATAACATAATATCAATGAATAGTTTTTAAGTTTGCCAGAATTCTATAAGTTTCACTGAAATCTATAAGATTTTTGGAATTTATTAATTTTGAAAATTAAAATAAGATTATTTGAAATGAATGTACAAAATATTCAAACAATTGAAAATTCTGGTAGCCAGGCAGGCAAGAAAGCAAAACACAAGTGCGCAACTAAAAAAGAAAAAAAGTGAAAAGATGAGGATGCCTTTTCAATTCATTTAATTGATTGAAAGAAAAATCAAACAAAACGTACAATCAATTTTCTTGGACAACAAGGAAGATAAGCTGTCTCATCCTTTTCAACACATTAAATTATCTCAAAAGTAATCAATAATCAAACAATATCCATGTATATAGCAAATGTACCGCAATGACCGATTCTCTTAACCCCCAATATCGGCAACACCAACAACCAAAAACTCCAAACAGCAACAGTCATGAAGCCCAGACAACAACAAAAAAGGCTTTGTGATTACTGTAATGACACCACAGCTCTCCTATATTGCAGAGCTGACTCAGCCAAGCTTTGTTTCGCTTGTGATCATGAAGTCCACTCAACGAACCAGCTCTTCTCCAAGCACACTCGTTCACTGCTATGTGATGCCTGTCACGCATCCCCTGTATCAATCTTCTGTCAAACAGAGCACTCTGTTTTTTGCCAAAACTGCGACTGGGAAAAACACAGTCTTTTTCTTCTTTGTCTTCAACACACATTCGTAGGCCGATTGAGGGTTTTACTGGGTGTCCTTCAGGGAATGAATTTGATGACAATTTTGGGGTTTGAAGATCTGGGTCTCAAAAAGTCTCTGTTTTTTAGTGAAGAAAGTGATGGGTTTATGGGGTCTGAACTTGATGATAGCTGTTCGGATTTGTTTCTTTGGGATAGCCCTGCCGTTTGCATTGATGATTTGATAGTTTCCACTGATTCGTGTTCACATTTCCAGACTTTAGGAGTCCCTCCTTTGCCTAAGGTAATTATCTATTTGTGCTTCTTAATAATCACTGTAAAGTTTAAATTAGTGGTGTCCGAGGGGTTTTTTTGTTAGCTTCAGATGAAGGTTCCAATTCTGCTTATGCTGTACTGAAAAGTCTCACTTTAAAAAATCCATGTGGTTGCGGTAGGTTTCATTGGTTTGAACTACGAAAAGATCTTAAAAAAAAGAAGCTTTTTTGATCGGATTGCTGGCAACCAAACACAACTGTTTTTTTTTTTAAAAAAAAAGAAAAAAAACTTAGTTGACTAATTGTGTTTCCCTTTAGGTTCCTTTGTTGATAAATGCACGAGTTTAATTGAGATTCACTCTTTTTTTTTTTCTTTTTTTTTTTCTATGACTGAAAATTATCCAGAAAGTTTTATGTGGGAAAATTAAAGTACAAGCTTGATAAGTCATTGGCTATAAATTTTAGTTTTCTAAAAATTAAAGTTCTAAGTAAATTTGTGTAGGTTTTTTAGTGTTTTTGAATTATGATGTTCTCCATATGAAAAATCTTTGTTGCTAAATACTAGTCAAAATTTGTCAATGGACTGCTGTGGTTTTGACCTGGGTTGAGGATGTCATTCTTGAATCAGAATCGTAATGCTGCTTGTGGGCAGCACAAGGAAGAAATCCTTTGTCAGCTTCGTGAACTAGTGAGATGGAAGCCTGATCCATATGGAAATGCAGACGTTGACCCTGCTAATATCCTCCAATCACTGGATGCTGATCCGCAGCACCGAATTTAAATACAATTGGTGATCCTGGGGCATTCACTTCATACAAGGTAAATCTGTTCCATGTAGTCATGTAGTCTACGGCATTCACTTGTAAACTTTCATGTTTTCTACCTCGTATAATTTGTGAGCATTAGCATTTTTTATTGTGGTTGTGGAATTAATTTCCTTTTATCTATCTGCCTCGCCATTGTTGAGCTAATTCATTATCCGAATTAAGTATGACATAGTGATCTACATGTGGAAGGAAAGAGAACAATCTCAGTAGGACTGGATCTGAATTCAAAATATCATCAACATGTCTTTTCGTACTCTAAGTGGTAATACGAGTCTTCTTGTTGCCTTGTTGGTTTGGCACACTGGTCCATGTGGATGATCAAGGGTTTTAGGGTTGGCAATTTAGAAGCAAAGCGTTATCAGCAGGTGCACGCAAAGATTTATAACTTGCCTGTCCACCAAGGCACACACATGCAAAAAAGCAAATCGATTAAATATCATCTATTAGATCTTTGTTTTCATGTGGAAGAGAGGCCGTCTTGTGGTCTCCAGGGTTAATGAATTTTTCACATGAAATGGGCATACAAGACATTGGTTATATGTCAAAATAAACTTTTCCTGGGTTTTAGATCAGTTTGTTCTTGATTGTGTCTACAATTTATCCCATTGTCTCCAGGGTCACTAGATTTTTTGCATGAAACCTATTTTACTTCAAAGCATGAGTGGCAGGCTCATGATCACTTATTAGCTGGCTTAATCATTAGAGAGCTTCTTATGTAAACTTATTTTCTTGTCTTTTGGTTTTGTTTTAATTCAGTTCTTGCAATTATCAGTATCAGATGTTCTTTCAGTAGAATAAAAGAGGAATAATTTATTTTTCCTTCATTCAGGAAAATCTGCCTGACTGGCTTGCTGATTATGGTGAAGCTGCTCATCAAGTTTGTTTTCCTTCTACATTACCAAGAAGCAACTTTGAGGAAAGTTGTGCAGTTCCTGACAAAGAGTTAAATATTATTGGCAGTGCAAGTCACGTCCATGATGATCATGCAGCAGAGCCACAACCTCTTACAATTGAAACATTACCAGCTCTCCCAAATGTTGTGACATATGAATTAAACAGCCAGGAGAGAGATTCTGCTATTTCACGATACAAGGAGAAGAAGAAAACAAGGAGGTATTTGGATCACCAGTTCTTTGATAGTATTATATTGCAATCTATGTTTTCAATTTGAAAGGAACTTGAACATGTGCTTTCTGAGATCGACATTTCCTATATCCATCGAAAGTGATTAATTTTTGTAATATTTAGCTTTGGTTTAAGTGTTAGATTTTCTAAAACTCTCTGATAGTTTGGGGTCTCCAAGGAAATGAATTGCGTTAGCATGTTCTGATTGGATCGATGAAACTGAGAAATTAAGATTCAAAATGAACACCTTTTTGGTCTGAATAAATTTACATTGAAGAAGACGCATCAGTCTTCAACAAGCTCTTCTATATGTTTCATGGACTGGAAACAACTTTACCTGGTAATTACTCTATATTTTAAGGGTAGTCTTGTGACAGATGGATTGTTGAGAATTTTAAATTATTGAACATGGACAAGTCAAGTGGACCACCTAAATAAGACGTAGAATCTTAGCAGGATGGTTCATTAGCATGAGATGAGTGATCTTTGGATGTCATTTTTCTGGAACTTGTAAACCAGCATTCTTTTTGTTAAAAACAACAGGTACAGCAAACATATCAGGTATGAATCCCGCAAGGTTCGGGCAGAAGGCAGAACAAGAATTAGGGGACGTTTTGCTAAGATGGATCATTGAAAGTGGTACGCAGTTGCTGTTGCTGTTAAGTTGTGGTTTGACAATTTGTGGAAAAATTTTGAAATTGTTTGTCAAACTGATTTCTGCGTGCACTGGATCAACACAAACTTTCTTACACAAACAAGTCACATGTCTTTCTCACCACATGCTGTTTACATCATCTGGTTAAAGCAGAGTATACTAGCAAGAGTCTGATGTTTTGATGGCTGTTATATATTTTCCTGTCATCAATTCTAGACTTCTTATTTTGATATATATTTTTTTATTTTGAATCAACAGATATTACAACTATCAGGTGTATCTCAGGATAGGGAACATCACTATGATTACTGGATAATTTGGTAGGATGGATTGCCGAGTTCTGGAATATACCGCAATATCTGACCTTGTTTCATATGTGAGGGCATATCATATCATATATTTGTTCTATCTGGTAATGTTTCACTGTGTTTGTTGTAGCCACTGAAGCAAAAAACTTTTGTAGATCCTCAGCAAATTGTAATATAAAATAGGGTTTTCTCTTCTCTTTATTTTTGGGTGAAGCTTAAGGCTTACATTAAGCTGTTCCCTTACTTCCTTGGATGGGCTTGACTTCAGTTTTGGGTTTTATTCTTTGTTAGGCTGTTTCGTAGCTGTTCTGAATTCGGGTTTGGTTAATTTTGGTCTTCTCAAGTAGATCCCAATGCAATGAAAAATAATAAGATTTTTCTTAGAAAGTCATTTATGTTGTTATTAGGCAATAACTGCAACATGGAAACTCCTAATATTGAAAGCAAACTGATTGTAAACTGATTGTCGTTTGTTAACACACTAGTCGACCGTAAATACTCAGATGTTTTAAGCACATGAACTAAATTTTTTAATGTAAGAATAAAAGATGTCAATATCATGTATGAGTTTTTATGTATCATTATTTTTTAAATTGAAAAATTGAAAGGTGGTGTTTCTGTTAAATAAAAATAAATTATAAAAATCTATATGAATTGGTAAATAAAAAAGAATTTCGCAAATATTTAACTTATTTTTTTTATTTTATATTAGATATTATTTTTTACTGCTAAGAACAAATTTTATTTTTGTTTTTTATAAAAATATCAGACATAATTTATTTATAAAAAATATAAAAGGAAAAAAATTAAAAGATAAATTGCAATAATCTCTTGGAAATATTATGACTTTAAAGAATTAATTAACATTTATAAAAAAGTTGAACCAAATAATTTTAAAAATATGAGTATTAATTAAAATTTTAATAAAAAATCAACGCAAAGTAAAAAAAAAATAAAAAAAATAAAAGAGAAGATATTAATAAAAGAGAGTGTAGTACAATATCAAGTAACGAGGGTGATGTGTTTTTTTGTCTTGTTTGGGGAAGAAATGAGGTATTAAATGGCCTTGAAAGGTGGCTTCATGGTTTGTTTAAAGAGAATGAAGAACAGTGCAAGACAATATGTTGTCTGACAAAGTTTTTTTTTTTTTTTTTTGTTGACCAAAACACTGTTGTATGAATCCAAAACTCGTCGTTTAGGTCAAAACAGCACAAATCGCACCATTTCATTTAAATAAAACAACGTTGTTTTTGGGTTAATTTAGGTTTTAAACTTCCTCTTTTAATTTCAACCCTCAATCTTTTTAATTTTTTCAATTAAGTTCTTAATTGCATTTTGATTTTAAGAATCACTTTAATTTTTCCCTTGTCAAGTCTCAAAAACATCTCTTGATTTCAACGTGTTTTTCAACTTAGTCTTTGGTTTTAAATATTTTGAATTTTATCCATAATTGACCTTCAAACTTCTAATTTCTTCAATTTCATCCTGTTTTCAACCAAATTGAGTCCCCGAATTCAAATGCCTTTTGCAAAAAGATCCTTGGTTTGAATTTATTCAATTTTATCCTTAATTGACCTTAAACTTTGATTTTCTTTCAATTTTGTCCATGATTTCACCCAATTAACTTTATAAAAATTAAACTTGATCATCTAAAATTCCATCATTCTCAATTAAGCCCAAATTAAGCTTTCACACTTATTTTTTCATCAATTAAGCCCTTAATAAAGTGAATTTGACATATTAAATCAAATTAACTTATTAAAAATCTAACTAAGTCCCCATACTTAATTTTTATTGAAATTCACTCAATAATCATTTTCTTTAATCTTGAATCTACATTGTCTTTCAATCTTGGGTATATTTGAGTTCTTAATTTTTTCCAAAATCTCAGTTTTTTTTCCTCCATTTGCTTAGAGCTCTTCTTAGCCTACCTTTTTTTTTTTTTTGCCAAGTTATTAGTCCTTTTTTATTTTTTGCTTTTTTTAAGATGATTTTAGGGGAAACCCAAAATTGGGTTAAGACAAGTATTATAACAAATATTTTTTTTTTTGGCATTAGGATGGTTAAGTTTTAACCCGATGAGATAATGATTTCTTTACTGAGGAGGACTTTTCTTAAACCTTAGACAAATATTTTTTTTAGACTTTAAAATGATTGCATGACTTTTAACAATCAACAATATAGCTTCCTATAGGTAGAGTGCATTAGGGATGATATGTCTTCCCCTTGCACAACTAATTTTTTCACCTAGACTCTCGTAGACCATTAGGTTTTCTAATGACCATAATACTATGTGACAACTTTTGAACCCTTTCAAATCATAATTTTATGATTTATCCTAATGCATCCAAAACCCCTCAATCCAGGAAGCGTGACCCACCATCTGACATTGTGCATAACAGAAGATGCTTAATTTATATTAACAATATAAAACCTTCAACACTACTTTAATTGTACAAAAGATGGACCTGAAAAATACAAGAAATAGCAAAGAAACTTACTTATTCATAACTTATTCACTTTCACAACAATAATTAAATATAAATATCTTTTCTACAATAAGAAACTCATGGCTAACTATTTATTCTTTAATTTAACTCCTTTTATATTCCTTATTCATTAATCTTTTAATGCTAATATCAATTTATTCACGTTGATATCTTTAACCTTCCTCACTTGTAAAGGTTAATTAGATTCTTATTCTCTTTCATGTTGTATTCTCTTGATCATTAGGATTTGTTAATGCTAGCCAAACTAACATCCTTAGCTTCCAACACATGGATAACTAATCAAACATCATTTTCCTTTTTCCTTTTTCCTTTTTCCTTTCCCTTTCTTTTACTTATTTCTTCCATACAACTTAATTAATACAAACACTAATTTAACAAAACTAATTAAATAAAGCTCCTAAATTAACATATTATAGGTGTCAAGCACTTACCTGCAATAACATCCCAACACTTGCTCTGGCCTGTGGTCTAGCTACTGAACTGCAATAACATCCCAACACTTGCTCTGGCCTATGGTCTAGCTACTGAAGTATCCTCTCAATACAAGACCATTTCATCCATGTCCATCTTAACATTTATATTACATCACAATTTAAACATCCTTTTCTTATATCCATTTTAGCTCCATTTGGCCTAAACATACACATCCAATAACACAATTTAATAAACTTTTTCACACTTTTAACATTTAAGCCAACCCATCACAAAAATCAAATTCATGAATTTTCTTTACTTCTTTATGCAATTTTATTAATTTCCCATATATTAAATACTTCAACTAACCTGATGAAACACAAATCCCATAACAATAAAATCAATATAACTCCTTATTTTCATGTTTGGCTGAAATTCAACAAGGAAGAACACATTATTTTTTTGTTTTCAATTTCCTTCAATTAACATATTACCCATCATTATTTCATACTTGAGAATACCATTCTAAAAAAAAAATCATCATCATAAACATTTTAACCTATAAAACTCAATATTTCATAATGTAAACCCTAACTAAAAGCTTCAAAATTCATCAATAACACAAAGATTCATGGTAAAAGCGATCCTCACTTTCTAATCACAAGGAAATAAGGATAATTTGCAAGAGAAATCAAACTTTTTGTCAGTTTTCTTCCTCATTACTTCCTAATTTATTTTGTCATGACTTACTCACTCTCTCTACCCTCTTTCTTACTTTATTTTTTCTCTAAATCTTGATTTTTATAGTGTTTAATCCTTGCAAACTTCAAGAGCTTCTCTCAATTTCTTGATTTTCCTTTAAATTTCTAGGCTTTCCTACCCATTTCTCTTTTGTTCTTTGTCTCTATAGTTAGCCACACTACTCCCAGCCACACACACACATATATTTTAAAAAGTTTTAGGTAATTCCCATTATATCCCTTATTAATACCCTTTTGTTTTTCCAAGTAAACGTTTCCCAATTTTCAACACATTTATATCAAATTTAAGGTAGGCTATTTCAAATCTCTTTAAATTACATTCCATTATTTTTTTTTCCTTTTATTTCATTTTCATTTGATTTTTATTTATGTTTATGTATTTTTTTTCAACCATTTTCAGATGTTATTATTTTTTTGTAATTAGGACATAAATATTTTATTCCAATCTTATAATCCCTTTTCATTCCCCAAGTATAAATTTTTAATTTATTGTTTTTTCATAATATTTACCTTACTGTCCATATGGATTTTACCAGGGAGAAATCTCCTACATCCATATTTAGGAGAAAAAGATTATTATGCCTAGAGTGCTAGTTCTCTATTCTGTGATTTACGTAGTTATTTTGTTTAACTGACAACAACTCCAAAATAAGAGGCATAACTTAGTATTTATAGAAAAATATAAAAATTATATAAATTAGAAAAATATCAATTTCCCCCCTGAATAATATCGATATATTAATTCAGGATAATTTTAGAAATTAACTTAAACAAGTCCTTGATTTTTCTAGGTTTAAAAATATAATCCCTGAATTAATTATATTATAGTCCTTAATTTCTAAAATATATTATAATCAAGTCATACTTAATTAAATCATCCTAGTTTAATTTCTGATTAGTGGTTCTTAATGTGTGTGACTCATTAGGTTCCTAATATGTTGGCCAAAATTATATTTATAATTTTAATTAAATAGAATTAAATAAATTAAAAAATTTAATTTATTATCAATTCAATAATTGATTAATTTATATTTGAAGATAAATTAAAAAATTTAATTTATTGTCAATTCAACAATTGATTAATTTATATTTGAAGATTTGGTGCATTATCTAACAATGTGTTATGATTCCCTAAATATTAGAAAAATCATTAATGATTTGACTTAACCTTTCAATGATCAATTTCTTAGTGTAATTAATATCTTTTCATCAATAATATTCTGATTTAACATTAAAGCATGAAGTATATCTGCCATGTTAAATCATGTTTATTCTCTACATAATATTAATTGATTGTTTTAATAATATTTGAAACTCTTTTCAAATCCCATTCCACATTGGCTAAGAATTTCTTAGTCAATATTATTTGAGAACAGATGAAATTTTTTTTTTCTAATTTACGTAGAGTGATGAATCCTCTTTTGATGACTTAAATACCTTCATATAGTTTATGATATACTAATGTTTTTCCTTTTGTTATCTTGATAAAGATAACATGTAATAGGATCAAAGCATAACATTCTATATATAAGATAACTTAATAATTGAGTCTAAAGATTATTTTCACAACTATCACGTGAGCTTTTCCATAGACATAAGTGATATTTCCATATCAAATTCTCACGCGGATCAGTTCAATGTACATTTTTTATAACAAACACCTACATATTAGTTCTAGGTATCTCTTATACCTCAGTTTATTAGAATAATTGCTTCCTTTAATAAAGAAAATGACATAATATGTATCATTCTCTATGACTGTAATAAATGTCTAGTATTTAAGAGAGCATCGACTATAAATATTTTAAGAACAATTTTTTTAATGCGATAGAAATCCCATAATTATAACAACTTTTAAATTCTTTTTGCAAAATATTTTATCCCATGAACTTTATCTTTACTCTAGATTCATAAATTGAATATTAAATTCATTAATCTAATATTATATGACTATTAAAGATAAATTAATTCTTTATTAATAATAAATATGTATTTATATGAATATAATAATGCACATGTAACTGATCAATTGGCTACAGAGCATATTAAACTAACATGGAAATAGTCCTGAATGTTTTGTCATCATTTTAGACTCCCATTCCCAGGTTTTTTCTTCAATTTGGGAGATTTCCACAACACTTTCATCAAAAGAACTTTCTTATTTCTCAATTCTTTTACACTTCGGTCCAAGATTCTTACAAGTCAAACTTTTATAGTTAAGTCCTCTTGAGTTTCTTTAGGAACTTGCGATAACACCCTTGCGAGATCTAATTCTATTTTTCAAAGTAATGATACATGGAACATGTCATATACTCACATGCCATATACTCACCTCATATGTGAGGGTAACTCTATGAGGTAAGCAATAAAGCTTATTCTTTCAATAACTTTAATAGTTCCAATATACCTTGGTGCCAATTTGCTTTTCATTTTGAGTGCAACTTTTAGAAATATTTAATCTTCTACTTCAAATTCAAATGGCCTTATTTGGTTATCCGCATAACTCTTTTGTCTATTTTGAGCTTATTTTATCCTTTCTCTGATTATTATTACTTTATTAGTAGTCAGCTTCTCCAATTCTAGCCCAAGCTACCTTTCACCAACTTCTTTCGAGCATATGGGAGTGGGATACTTCTTTCCATGCAGAGCTTCATAAGGTGTCATACCAATGGTAGATGATAGCTATTGTTATACATAAATTCCATTAATGGTAGATAATCCTCCCAACATTCTCCAAACTCTAAAAGGTAAACCTTAATAGATGTTATAAAATTTGAATTATTCTCTTAGATTGTTTGGCTGTCTGTGGATGAAAAGTAGTGTTTAAGTTCAACTTTGTGCCCATGGTATGCTGTATACTCGGCCATAACCTAGAGGTAAATCATGGATCTCTATCTGAAACTATTAATTCTGGAACACCATAAAGTCTAACCACTTTATTCATATACATTATGGTCAGTTTATCTACACACACACACATACACGTATATATTCATTGGTAGGAATAAGGTAGATTTTGTCAATCAATCCACAATCACCCAAATCATATCATTACCCTTCTTACTTCTCAGTAATCTAGACACAAAGTCTATGGTGATATTCTCCCATTTTCATTTTAGGATCGAAAAAGGTTGCAGTTGTCATGTAGGTTGTTGATGCTCCAAATTTACTTGCTAATATACTACACATTTCACCATATATTCAACTATTTCCATTTTCATCTTAGGCCATCAATATTACTCCTTCAAGTCCATGTATATCTTAGTGCTTTGAGATGAATTGCAAGTTTGGACTTACATGCCCTACTAAGGACTTCCTCTTTTAAAGTGATGCAACCATATTATTTGATAGTTTTACCTATATTTACCTAGTGTTTTGCCTATATTTTATACATAAAATATCTTCATATTCTTTTTTTTTAATGGTTTGAAGGCACTTTTGGATGAAAGATTCAAAAAGAAGTAAATTGGAGATAATTGGCAGATTTAACCTCCAATCGATGTTTTGTGTAAAGTTTGAGCTCTAGATGTTGAAATGAAGTGCTTCTAGTGGAATTAGAAACATAACATCCATACCTTTATATATATATAAGGCAAGAAAAATAAAAAGAGAAAGAACATGGAAATCACAGCCTTCAAAGTCAAATATTGCATTTTGCTAGTTTTGACCTTCGACCGTTCCGACTTAAATATCTTGAGCTCAGAAGTCCATTTGATGCAAAATTAATTTTTTTAGATTCTTGACTCAAATACATATTAGCCTACCAAATGGCAATAGAAAAAGAGTTCATATGAGAGAGCTATGATTTTTCTAAGATGACACGTGAATTCCGCCAACATACAGGTTCTGTGAAGAAATAAGTCCAAAGTACTTCTCAAAGCATCCGAACCATCATCTAAGTCTTTATTTCAACAATTTATCTCCTCTAAGTCAAAATTCAAAGCTTGAAGATTTTATGCAAGACTATTTCTTCTTTTTTAGGAAAATAGTTATTGTAAGGCTTAAATGTGAATTGTCTACTTAGGAAATGACTATTTTGTAGAAAAGGGATTAGGGTTTCCTAGGATATAAAAAGAAAGAGAAAAAAGAAAAGAGAGGACGGCCAGCAAAGAGAAAACACACATTCCTCCAACATAACCCAAAATCATGTTTTCTTCCTTCTTTTTGATTAATTGTTTAGTAGATATGCAAGGCTAAACTCCTTTTTTTTGGTTGTAAGGACACATAAACCTTCAGATTTCAAGAATTGTGAGATTTATTTTACCTTTTTTTTTCCCCAATTTATATGATGAATATGTTTGTTCTCCTATGCTTATTTATTTTAATTGCTAGAGCGAACTCTAAGTTATTATTGTACATAATCTATTGCTAAGTTTGATATCAAAACCGGAGTTGTGGTATATGAACTTATGAAGCAACCGAGTTTAATAATTGTGGCGGATTTACATTATTAATCTTAGGGAGAACATTTGATTGATCAAATCAAACATGGACTGCAGACAATTATGTTTATATTAA
The DNA here is from genome assembly GCF_005239225.2 of Populus alba. NCBI lineage: Eukaryota > Viridiplantae > Streptophyta > Magnoliopsida > Malpighiales > Salicaceae > Populus > Populus alba. The sequence continues at coordinate 3,312,476 of NC_133293.1, forward strand.
TCAACTTATCTAGTTTTTAAGGCTACAATTGAATTAAATTACTAGTGTGGACACTGTGGTTTTTTTATGGCTAGGATTAGTTATATGGAAGATTTATTAACCAATCAACATAAGAGAGGATAAATTTTTAGAGTATAAATTGATGTTTCATTTCCATGATTAGTTCTTATTTCTGTAGGTAGACGTTTACTTATGACTAAAGTTTATTTTTCTTGATAAATTTTGGTTTTCTTTGATTTAGTATTAATCGCTTCATTTTGTTTACTTTTGGTTTAGCTTAGATAACCTCCAAACCCCCCCCCCCAAAATTGCATATCATCTAGTTTAAAAATCTAACTTGAACCTTCCTCATGGGATCGACCCCTTACTTGCTTTATACTATCTTGTGTGTTGTATCTTAAGTAAGGGTAATTAATTTGTATAGCCACGACATTGCAACAAATTTTGGCGCCATTGCTGGGAAAGTGATTTTAGTTGATTCTTGTGCTGTAATTTTTATTTGCTATGATTGTTATTTATTTTGTTGGAAAAAAAGAGAAAAATATTTTTTTTGCTTGCGGCAGTACTGTACAATTACTTTTCAAGACCATTTTTTGGTGGAATTATGTCTCGGCCTTTTATTTCCTGAAGGGAAACAATGTTCTGAACAGGACTAGTTGCCTTAGGTCACTAGCCCCTCACTATCGAGGCCAAATTCCATTGTGTTCTAGGGTTTTTATGTAGTTTTTTTTTTCTAGTGTAGGATTTTCATTCAATTTGCACTACTTTCAATCTCTAGTGTGGTTGGTTTCTTTTGAGTTTTCTTGATTATTTATGCTTGTAACATGTTCTACTAATTAGAGTCAAGTGCAAGTAGATCTCAAAATTAAAAACACTTTACACAGGTTATGAAATGAAGCTCGCGTCAACACCATGGCTGTTGCTCGACAACACACACTCAAGGAGCTCGCTGCTCCTAATATGGAGAATCAACCATTATGTATAAACATGGACAATAATGTTAACTTCAAGCTCAAGTTTGGTTTTATACATTTACTATCAATATTCATTGGACTTGTCGAAGAAGATCCTCATACTCATCTTAAGGAGTTCCACATGGTTCGTGTTGGCATGAAACCAAACAGAGTTAATGAAGAACAAGTTAAGTTGAAAGCTTTCCCTTTCTCTTTAAAAGGGGTAGCAAATGCATGGCTTTTCTCTATTCTCCTAGGTTCCATTAGGACTTGGAATGGCATGAAAAATATTTTCCTTGAAAAGTATTTCCTAGCCTCTTGAGATGCCAATATAAGGAAAGAAATATATGGGATTCGGCAATCTCATAGGGAGACACTCTCCAAGTATTGGGAAAGTTTTGAGCAATTGTGCATTCAATGCCCTCATCATTAGATACCTGATTAGCTTCTCATTCAATATTTCTATGAAGGACTGATGCCTACTAATCGTAGTATCATTGATGCGGCAAGTGGAGGGGCATTAGTAGATAAGACACCTGAGGTTGCAAGCCAATTTGATCTCAAATATGGCAGCCAACTCGAAATAATTTGGCACGCGTGGAGACTTCCCAAGTAAATGAGATAAGTATTTCTAACCTTGAGAATAAAGTTAATGATATTACTTCTCTAATGTGTTTTTTGGCTTGTGAAAATGTACAGTAGGTGAAAGTTTGTAACATATGCTCCTTGGAAGGACATGCTTTGGATATGTGCCAAACAAAGCAAGAAGATTACATTTAACAAGCTAATGAAATTGATGAAACATTCAATGGACTACCTCAGCGTAAGTATGATCCCTTTTCCAACACGTATAATCCTGAATGGAGAGATCATCCCAACTTATGTTATGGGAACTTGCCTCAACAAAGCAATAAAGATCGAGAGTTCCATGGATTTTAGCCCCAATAGAATTATCAAGTGAGACAGCTCCCTGCATTCACAAATTCCAATGTTATGGGGTCATCGAGTGATGATCTTCATGAGATGATGAAAACTTTGGCTTCTAACATAGTGACATTGCAACAAAATATCATGTCTTTTCAATAGGAAACAACATCAAGCATTCATAACTTAGAGAAGCAAATAGGGTAAGCAATTTCAAGTTTAGGGAAATTAGAGGCACAAAGGAATGGAAAGTTGCCCTCCTAAGCATTGAATCAAAAAGAGAATGTTAGTGTGATCACGCTGCAAAGTGGAAAAGAACTTAAGAGCAAAGGTTGAAACATATTAAGATGAAGGAATAAGAGGAGATAAAAATCAAATTGAGTATAAATAAGAAACATCCTCTTTCTAGTCAGTCGGATAAAGAGAGAATTTAAAGAGAGATGCTCTCCTTCTCTTGAAGTTTCTCCTCACGGTCATCCAGCTGCTCCTGAGCTTCATGCGCTCTCTCTTCATAGCTCCCATGACAAGTCCAACATCAACATCTTTGTTTCCACTTGGATGTAAACAGAGTGAGTACATTGTGGTTTCCCCGTAACCCTAACGGGTGGATGGACAAGCGATACAAATGCTAGGGTTTCTGCTAATGACCGGTGGCAACTCTCTCCTTTGTAGATGACTTAGATGGAGGTTTGATTTCTTTCCCTCCACTTTTATTTGTCATGGATCTGTTCTCTGATTGGCCTGATGGGGTCTCTGGTTCCCTTACTGTTCATCTTCAAAATCTTCACATCACTATTGCCAGCGTTGATTTCTCTGCTGACATAGATGATGTTAGCTTCTTTGAAGGTCTTTCTGCCTGGATGTTCCACTTGCTGGGGTTTTGTCTATCTGGGTGAGGTTCTCTCCCCATGTCTAGACTACTCACTCCCCTGTTCTAGTTGTTCTACAAGTCTGATTCGGCTGCCATTTGCTTGGTAAAGGGATTCGGTTGGGTGAGGCTTTGTCCCTAAATGTTTGGTTTCCTTACCTGTTGCTGTAATGGGGTTATTCTGCCTGTGTTTGCTAGTTGGGTAGCTTGATGCTGCTGGTTTGCTGCAAAGGATTTCTTTACCTAATATGGGGCATTGGTTGGGGTCTGTCTAGGCTTTTTTTGGATTGGGTCTAGCTGATTAGGATGAGACTTCTAGTTGATGCTACATCTGTTGGGTAGCTTGTTGAGCTTGTCTACAGATTTGTTGTTGATGAAGTGTGTCCTGGGACTGTGGGTTGTGATGCTAGCTTTCCTCCTAGCTTATGTTCTGCAGGTTAGTTAGCTTGTTGCTGCTATATGTAGATTGGTATGCTGTGCTTCTTGAAGCTGGCTAGAATTATGGTTTGCTAGAGTTGCTGGACTTTTTCTCTAGCTTGTTCTCCTGGTTACTATCATGCATCTTTGCTTGCTGATGCATGATCCCTGGCTTTCTTGTCTAGTATTGGAGCTTTTTTGGCAATGTGTGGAGTCCTACTACAAAGAATTTCTTTGCCTGTTTGGGTAAGGCTCTCTCCCCTAATGTGTGGCCTCCTCTATGCTGGCATGGTGATCTGGTTTATCAGATATGTGCTTTGCTTGCTATGTATGTCATCCTTTCTCAAGGGTGCCTCTACTTGTTGCCGTCATACTGCTTTGCTGGGGCTTTGTTTGTCTAGGTGAGGTTCTCTCCCCACAACACCCTCTTGTGTATTTTGTTTATTCTGCAGGTCAGATTCGGTTGACCTCTCTAGATAGATGCTTTGAGCCCCAATATGTTGGGTGAGGCTCTCTCCCCATTTTTTTGGGCTGTTGATTCTCTGTTGCTATTTTGCTACCAAGGTGCACGTGATGCGAACCTCGTGATCACGTGGTCACGCAACCCACAATCAAGATTGAGATCTAATCCCGGAAAGCCGAAATAGGTTTGATATGAGTGTGACATAATGGAAACCTGCCCCAAGGCACCAACACTATTGGAATGAGTAGAATGACGCCACAAAGCCAGTTAATCTTCGATAAGTCAGATTCAGTTCGTTCAAGAACTAAAAAATGCAAAAATCACTCTCACACGTTAAAAATGAAAAATTCAGAATAATAATCATCAAAAGCTGCCAAAATTGTAGCTTACATGAGTTTAAATAGTTCTTGAAAAATTAACCATAATGGACCTCTTATGTGGACTTATATGAGGTCCACTCAAAAATGGCCCAAAACCCTAAACTGAAAAGCCCATAACCTGATCCAAACAAACCTTGGACCCTAGCTTAAAAAAAAGTTTTAATTAAGCCCAAATATTAAAGAAAATAATAAAAATAACTAATATGTCATTAAATACCACCATCCCTTCTTTTCTTGTGTAGCTAGGATGAATAAGGAATCCTTATAAGAAAAGGATTCTGAAACATTAATGAATCACTGCCACACTTGTAGATTATATTGCAGCTCATTAAAGATCCTTATGGAACTAGGAAATTCCCAAAACAAGCTGCCACATCCTTGTAGGAAAAGAATCCTAACCAAATAGAAAGTCCACAAGTCAATTGGAAGTAAATAACAAAATTCGTACAGCCTCCGTTGACCAGTATTGTGGTTCCTTCCTGAAATCCGATTGACCTGAATTTTTAACCCAAGGTAGTAAAACATGTTTGGAGAGTCCATATAAAATATTAGCCTGATCCAACGGTCGGATTGAGACTTATGACTGTTGCTGTAAACTTGGACTGTTGCGCTTTTTACGCCAAAATCCGAATCTAACCTTACTTGGGTCGTATCATAGGGCTGAACCGTATCATTCCCTCCCTCTTCAAGAAGATTCGCCCTCGAATCTTGAATAACGACTTCAGTAGCCTCTTGTTTAAGCCTTCAGAATCCCCTTATTGCTAACACCTTTCTCCAACAACACTGTATAGAAGTAGTAATTAATAAGAATTTCAAATAAGCACGCCGTACTAACCACTTGCATACATACTTTTGAATGATAACCACATCAACTCTCCTTCTTCTTTCATCCTTTTGGCACTATACCTCTTTTTCCCATGAAGCTTGAAGATCATAGAATAATCTTCTACACTTATCAACTTCTCGTTTTAAAACCCCCAAACCATGGCTTAGTTTTTCGCATCGTTGATCTACAATCCTCCTCTGTTCCCTCTCCCTTGGTGAATACATGACACAAATAGGGAAAAAAAACAAGAAGACGACGAAAATAATAGAGTTTATAATAGGAAGAATACTGATTTAGATTCGAGATTACGAATCTGACTTTTGTTTGGACCAGAACTTATCGAAAAAAAACAAACAAATGCGAAAGTGATGAAAATGACTCAAACAACAGCCAAATATCAAAATATGATGATAGTATAATGGCAGGAACAAAATCAACAGAAACAAAACAAGTTTTGAAAGATAACACCAAACAGCTCCGTTACGACAAAACAAGACCGAATTCAGGAACCTAAAGAAACTGATATCCAAATGATGTTGAATTTAATATGTAGTATTACAATACTATGAAAACACCAAAACTCAATTTATAGGTTGTTCTCTTATTTCTAGGTACCCAAACTCCTTGTATGATTAGTTTGCGGTAGAATTGAACCTCCAATTAAATACCTCCAGAAGCCGATATCAAAATAAGCCAAAATTTAATATATGGTGCAATATCATCCCCAATACACAAAATATGAAGTTTCAATTGATTCTAAGCTAGTTTGCTTATGGTTCACTAATAGTAGTGTTTCTGTGACAGCATTGAACCTCGAATTTAAAACCTCAAGCAAAAAAATATCATAAATAAGTCCAAATTTGACATATGATGCGATCTCACCCCTAATAGACTGAATATGAAGTTTAAATGGATTCCAAGGTGGTTTGGTTATGGTTCACAAGAGTTGTGTTTCTGCGGCAAAATTGAATGATCCTTCAAATTTCAACAAATCCCTCTTAAACTCCTCTTTTTTTTTTTTTTTTGATATACTGATATGATTAGAGGTAGTAACAAGATGAAATATATATATATTTTTTTGCTTAGATGATGTAGACACAAAGAACAAGAAGATGGACGCACACACTGAAAAACTTAAGGGAACACTAAAAAAATGAAAATAACAGAATGATATGACCTTGTTTCGGAGCCTAACTCTGATACCAAATGATGCAAACCTCGTGATCACGTGGTCACGCAACCCACACGCAAAGACACTAATTCCAAAAAAGCCAAGTAAATTAGGTTTGATAGGAGTGTGACATAAAGATAACTTGTACCTAGGCACCAGCACTATTGGAAACATAAACCCCCACCCAACGAATATTGATTCGTGAATGAGAAGTATAAGGATGACGCCATGAAGACAGTTGTTCTTCAATAAGTCATTTTCAGTTCTTTAGAGAACCATGGAAGGGAGATTATCTCACAAACACACACACACACATATAAAGTGCCGGCAAAACAAGAAGTTTTATTAATATGAATTGTCTACCCTACATGTCTGGTTATGCCCTTATTTATAGTGTCTGCAACTAAAATAAACCCTAATGGACCCCTTATGTGGACTTATATGATGCCCAGTTACAATTAAACCCAAATAATATAAATAAACCCCAAACTAAGAAGAAAATAACAATAAAATAAATAAATACAAATTTAATATCCTAAATATGATAGGATTAGATTTGTTGCCCTTTAGAAGTCCTCTATAAGCTAGGAGAATCAAATTTAAAGGTGGAATTGATTTTGAAATCTTCTTTCCTTTTTTTTTTGTAGCTAGGATGAATAAGGAATCCTTGTAAGAAAAGGATTCTAAAACATTTATTAATCATTGCCACACTTGAAAACTATGTTGCAGCCCATTAAAGATCTTTGTAGAATTAGGAGATTCCCAAAATAAGCTGCCACATCCTTTTAGGAAAAGAATCCTAGCCAAATAGAAAGTCCACAAGTCAAAAGGAAGTAAATAACAAAACCCGTACAACCTCTGTTGACCCGTGTTTGGATGCCTTGCCAAACTCCGATTGACATGATATTCTAACCTAAGGTAAGACAACATGACATGATATTCTAATGGTAGGATTGAGAATTATGACTCTTGCCGTAAAACTGGATAGTTGCACATTTTATGTCAAAATCCGAATTTAACCTTGCCTGGATCGTATCAGCAGGTTTGGTCGGCTAGTGATGATATATACGGATGGTTTCTCATACCTGCTTGGTATAGGACTCCATTTGGGTGAGGTTCTCTCCCCAAAGTTATGTTGTGCTGAGCAGCTAGTTTGCTTTTAAGGATGGCCAGCTTGTTGCTGAGGTTTGTCTTCACTGTTGTTATCCCTCTTTTGATGGAAAGCAGGTTATGGCCAATCTGCCAAGTTAGAAGGAGATTTGCCTCTCTAATACTGTTGGCTTTTGGTTTTCCAAGCAGATGCTTCTTTGTCTGCTAGGTTAGTTTTAATGCATGTTTATTACCATATGGGCTTTTGATGCTTGTACAAGGGAGCATGTTCCCTTTGATTTTAGGTTGTATAAGGGAGCCTCTTCCCTTTGCTTTCTGTTCCGCAAGCTTGTCTTGCTATGGTTTATTCAAGGGAGTTTGTTCCTTTTACCTGGATATGTATCTCTATATGTACTGCTGGTTTCCAGCTTGTTCTGCAAGCTTGTCTTGCTATTTTTTGATCTATACAATTCTTACATTTGATCAAAAAAAGAAACATCCTCTTTCTCACAAATTGAAAAAACAACCAACACTCCAAAGGTAAAGTACTAACTCATTGAATTCCAGTTTTGAAACAATTCCACCCTTTCTTATGAGTTCTTCCAGGTCTAAGAAAGAGGACAAATAAAAAGATATTTTAGATATTTTCAAGAAAGTGGAACTCAACATTCATTTGATTGATGTTATCAAGCAAATTCTAAAGTATGCTAAATTCTTGAAGGAGTTGTGTACTACCAAGAGAGCCTATAAGCTAAAAGGCCAGGAAATGGTGAGTATGACTAAAGTAGTATCTGCTGTTAATCAAAACAATATGCCTTCAAAGCAAAAAGACCTAGGTGCATTTACTATCCCATGTATTATTGGTAATGCTAGTTTTAAAAGGGATTTATGTGATTTAGGTGCATCCATTATGTTATGCCTAAACATGTTTATGATTCTCTTAGTTTGGAACCTTTGAATAAAACTAGTATTGTCATACAACTTGTGGATCATAGTTTTGTTTATCCACTTAGTATGATAGAAGATGTCCTAATCAAAATTGATAGTTTGGTTATTCCATGTGATTTTTATATTCTTGATATGGAATGTGATTCTTGTGATTCATCAAACAACACTCCTATATTGTTTAGGAGACCATTTTTGAAAACTGTCAATGCAAAAATTGATTGTGGTAAGAATACTTTTTCCATGGAAGTAGGAGATGAAAAGATTGAATTTAATTTTTATGATGTAATGAAATATCCTTACAACAATGTTTATTCTATAAAAAATTATGACTTAGTTGATAAGTGTGTGCAACAAGTTTTTTATTTTGATTGTGAGGATGGATTAAGCGTCGCTTTGAGCTATGACTATGATTTTACTAAGATAGAAGAGATGGAGAGGCACATATGTGTTCCCCAAAATGTGCACGAATCAGCATTGGCTTTGTAAGCTTTGCAAACTGTTCCCTATGGTAATGTTTTTGTTGATTTACTACTTCACATAAAAAGCTTTCGCCATCTATTTTACAGGCCTTAGAGTTAGAGTTGAAACCTTTACCTGATAATCTAAAGTATGTATTCATTGGAGATAACAATACACTTCTTGTTATCATAGCAAAAGGTTTGACAAGTGCATAAAAGAAAAAACTTGTGAAGTTGTTGTACGATCACAAAACAACTATTGGATGGATTTTAGCTGACATCAAGGGCATTAATCCCTCAAAGTGTATGCATCACATACTATTGAAGGATAATGCAAAACCAGCAAGGGAAATGCAAAGGAGGTTGAATCAACCTATGATAGAGATAGTGAAAGCTGAAATTTTGAAACTATTAGATGCAAGAGTAATTTGCCCCATCACGGATAGTAAATGGGTGACGCCACTCCATGTGTTACCTAAAAAAATAGGAATCATGCTGGTAAAGAACAGAAAAGATGAACTCATTTCTACTTGCATCTCGAGTGGATGAAGAATACGTGTTGATTACAGAAAGCTTAATTTGTCTACACGTAAAGATTATTTCTCATTACCATTCATGGACCAAGTACTTGAACGCCTAGTGAGTAATTTTTTTAATTGCTTTCTTGATGGATATAGTGTATATAATCAGATTGTTATTAATCCTGAAGATCAAGAAAAGACTATACTTACATGTCCATTCAGTGCATATGTAAATAGGAGAATGCCCTTTGGTCTTTGTAATTCATATGCAACATTTCAAAGATGCATGATGAGTATTTTTTTTTCTGACTATGTTGAAAGAATAATTGAGGTTTTCATGGATGATTTCACGGTGTACGATGCATTGAAACTAACCTTTTCTTGAACTATGAAAAGTGTTATTTTATGGTAAAACAAAGAATAGTTCTTGGGCATGTTGTGTCTTCGCGTGGATTAGATGTTGATAAAGCTAAAATAGATGTCATTTCATCATTTCCTTACCCCTTATGCGTGAGGGAAGTTCATCCTCTTTTTGGGCCATGCAGGTTTTCTATCCGACGCTTTATCAAAGATTTCTTCGAAGATTACAACACCCTATATGCAAATTATTAAGCCAAAGAAAGTGGATTTTTGTGTTTGATCAAGCATGTAAAGATGCCCATGATGAGCTTAAGAGACATATCACATCTTCCCCCATCATCCAACCACCAAATTAGGATGACCCTTTTAAGATAATGTGCGATACGAGTGATTATGCGGTAGGGGTTGACTTGGGCAAAAAATAGGGAAGAATTTGCATGTTATCGCCTCTGCTTCCCACATATTGGATGGAGTGCAATGCAATTACTATACAATTCTCAAGGAACTTTTTGTAGTGGTAGTTTTGCTCTTGAAAAATTCAAGTCATAGATCTACTTGGTACAAAAGTCATTGTTTTTACTAAGCATGCCAGCTTTAAGGTATCTTTTGAAGAAGAAGGAGTCCAAACCAAGATTGATTAGGTGGATCTTGCTTTTACCAAGAATTTGATCTTGAGATCAAAGGACAAAAAAAGGTGTTGAAAAACATGTGGCTGATCATTTGAGCCAACTGAGGACCGAGGATATACAAACCGAAACAATAATAAAGACATTCCTCGACGAGCAGTTATATGTGTTACATTCTTCTTACAAGACCATGGTATGGGATCTGATTTGGTGAACTATTATTTCATCACCAAAGAATTCCCTCTAGGTTTGTCTACATCCTAAAAAGACAGGTTACGACAGCTAATGCTAAATATTACTTTTGTGGGAAGTGTAAATCCCGAGAAAAAAAAAACAAGGCTGGATTAAATTAAAGGAAATAAACTAAACTAAAAACAAGTGGGACCAAAACGAATACACTTAAAGAAAATGGGGCCTAAATGCAAATAAGAATAATTATAGAGCATAAGTACTCCTCTTCTCACCAAAAAATAAATCTGCAAATAACATAAAGAAAGAAAAGAGGGGAGTTTTTATATTTCATTTTTACAAATCAAGAGAGAAACACCAAAATTTCAAAAACCCATCCAAGATTAAGATAAGGTTATAGGTTAGAATAAACACTGTGGGAAAAAGGATTTTAACTCAAGAAAATTGAACAAGAGAGAAGAAGGGAGGAAGCCCGAAGTATGAGGTAGTCTGTCATTAGAAAAGAAAAGGAGGGATCGAAACCTTGATTCGTACCGGGTAAGGTATTCTAAACTTGAGCTCTTATAAGTCATTTCAAGTCCATTATGAATTGATGTCTGGATGTTAATTTATAGATTTGAGTTCTTAGACTTGAATTGAGGAAAAAGTATGAGTTGCTAAATTAAAGAACTTCATGTGTTGTATGTAAATGGAAAGGTTGATGAATTTGGATAGTTTCATCGCTTGACTTTTAGAGAGATTTCAGGTAGGAGGATGAAGGAATTATGATCAGGTTCCTTATAGAAATTGTAGTTTTAGATGTTGCTAACTAATGAAATTGGTCTTGCTCGATTTGGAGTTATAGAACTCCAACTATGGGTCACCAACCGAGACTGGGTCATAATAGACCCTTTAGGGTAGGTCTAGTTCGTTGATGAGAAATTTTGATTGTCTTAGAGGCAGAACTGGGTTCTCCTTCCTTTAGAGAACTAGTAGCCTCATGTCTTAGCTTTCCAACAAGACTAATCTTGCTTGAATTAGAGTTTTATAACTCTAGATATAGTTAAAAATCTAAGAAGAGGTTGGAGAGTAATAGTTGGACAGTAACAATTCAAAAACGAGACAATAACAGTCGGATAATAATAGTTTAATGTCTAGATAGTGACAGTTCGAGATTTAAGTAGAAACAGTTTATATATATATATATATATATATATAAAGGAATGATAATTATGATTGGAAAAAGAATGACCATATTAGTGGGTGAAATGAGAAAAACATAAAATATTAAGAAATGACAAAAAGAAAAGACTTATTGGTTGTTGAAATGGTTATAAATAAAACATATCCTTGAGTGAGGAAAATTTATGAGATGAACCTGTGAATTTCAGGAGGGACCACAAGCATGGTGCAAACAGTAGTGACACGACCAAAAGATTGATGTCTTCTCCCAAGTGCAGGAAGTGTCGAAGTAATAAATAACCCGGCAAGACCGGGGTCGAACCACAGGGAGGTTAATTGTATAAATTATAAATAACAACACGATAACAACAACAACAATAACAACAAATAATAATAGTAATATTAAGAGTAATAATAATAATACTCAGTACGTGGCGTTGTTATACCTGAGAATGATCTAAAAGATCGGGTCACAGGTTTTCCAGCCTATATACTGAGTTTATGAAAATATTAAAGAGATATATTATATAATATAAACAGATTTCTGATGCGAATGAAACAAGGCAAGAGACCAACAATGTCAGGATCCTTGATCAAACACAGAGCATACTTAACGTACATATAATATAACAAGAATGTAAATAATAATAATAGTAGTAGTAATAATAAAGAGAGCTTTTGAGAGGTAAGGTTGATGTAAGGATTAAACAATGATAAAAACAAATGTCAAGGTTAGAGGATTTCACTAATGGTATTTCAAATAAATATAATATAAACTCTTTTTATTACTCAACTGGAAACCACACACAAAGGAGGGTTCCAATTCGGGATGATTTATCGTTATTAGCTCATTATAATTGTTAACATGATCATATTAATTATCTTATCTAAGTAAACCACCATACTTATAAATATCATCAGGCATTCATGTTGCTAGTTTATGTTAACAACAAATCAAGTTCCTATCATAATAATGATGTCGGCCGGAAAACTATGAAGGATCAAGCATTTGATGTGACCAAGTGTTATAACAAACACAAATCTAGATTAAACATTAAGCAAGGTATTAAGAATTAGTAAGATAAAAAGATAAAACATGTTAATAACAATCTTTTCTTGGATATAAACATTAAAGTCCATGTTGAGTTTATATTATATCTATTCTAACCACCACTAGTGAAACCTTTTCACCTTGACATAATTAACTTAGCTAAACATAATGAAGAAGAAAAACATAAATAAACAATATAGAACATAAACATGATATAAGTTAACCAAGTATAGAAAGGAAATGAAAAAAGCATAAACAAGATATTAATATAGCATGAAAGAAAACTTGAACATTACAAAGAGAGAAAGCAAGAAGATGATTTTGATCTGAAAAATAATATATCTAAATACATGGCAAATGCCTCCTTTTATAGGCTAAAAAATTAGAACTATTGATTGGTTGACAAACTATTTAGTTGGTGGCCAACCATTGATTTGGTGGCTGGTTTTTGACAATGTTGGCTGCTGGTTCTTGACATTATTGGCTGGTTATTGATATTGTTGGCTGGTCAAAACGTCATTGCTAACATTATAATTAGAGCCCTTTGTTCCATTAAAGCTGTGGGCAATTGTCTTAGCTTTCCAACAAAAAAACCCAGAGATCATTTGGACTTATAGAACTCAAGATATGAGCTGAAAACCGAACAGTGTCCGAGCTGCAGGACAGGTTCCGACTTCTCCGTTGTTCCTAAGATTTGAACTTGAAAACGGCAGATTTGAGTCTTGGACTCTCATGAAAGTTGTAGGTCTATGTCTTAGCTTTTCGATTCATATAAAGTAGACCTAAATCCGAGTTCTACAACTCCAGTTATGATCCAATAACCGAATTGGTGTTCGAGTTTGGAATTGAACCAGCATCTCTTCTCTTAGCCTAGTCCTCTTTTTTGTCTCTTCACTTTCAATAGTTAATCACATCAATAAAATCCTTTGAATTGTGAGATATACCTGCATTCAAAATAAACATTTACCATAAAATTAAAGATATATTATATTATCAGACTTGTTATTATAAAACATGTTTAGTTAGGGAATTTAATGATACTTTAGTGCAATACGATGATATAAAACCTTAATGAGAATGCACTTTTAAGTACTAATCACACCCCCCAACCAGCTTATTACTAGTCCCTAGTAATCAAAGCGTTAAAATAGAAAAAACAATTTGCAAGTTCCACAAAGCAAGGCATTCATCATTCAACTTCCATTAATCTATCCAGATAAACAAACTCTCATTAAATTTATATATCTGCTTTATACTTTTTAAACAAGATATTAATAAACCTTCTTTTATGTGCTCAATGTATGAAAACATAAATTATGGGACTTTTATTGGAAGAAAACAATATTCTGTTCTAAATGTTTTTTCTAAGGTTAACTGCCTTGGGTTGGGATTAATACCTTTTTTTTTTTTTGGTATATATACATATAACTTAAAAACACAATGCATCATTAACCCATATAGCGAGCTTTAAGCTAATGACTTCCCAGACCAGTTTGGTCTTAGGGCATCAGGTGTTGAGACACCTCTACGAACTTAGTAACTCGGGTTGTAGATACTGATATGTAGATAGTGCAATGTTTGATTCCCTTAAGCTTTCTCCTAAACCCATATAACAAGCACTGGGCCAATAGCTCCCAAGTCAGTTGACTTTAGGGTACTAGGTGTTAAAACACCCCTTTCGGGCTTAATTGCTTAAATCAAGGAGGCTACGAAACCAAACTTATCTACTTTTTTTTTTATTTTTTTTATTATTATTCAATTTGTTTGTTTTTTTTTTTTGTTTTTATTATATACTATCCTTTCCTTTAGTTGTTACCTTTAACAAAAGAAACATGAATAATGTAAAAATCCAATATGCAACCCACATTATATGTTAAAGTGTGTGTGTGAAAATGAAGGTTTAAAAATACTTATTAAATGAGTATATAAGCAGAATTAAGTGATAACAATGTGAGAGTTTGTAAACCTGAATATTTCAAGAAGTATTATGATAGACCTTGGTAATGATACTTATTAAGATGCGTCTCTAGAGTCAATAAAATTTCCTCCTTACTCTACCATCCTAAAAAGATACTTACTAAGATGTGTCTCAAGAGGTAATAAAACTGACTCTATACTCTACTATCCTAATAACAATGTTGTCAAATGGTTTTAATAATAGAAAACACAGTTAGTTAATAATTTTTTTTTTTTTTAATATATCAACTACCCTCTCCCCCCAACCAAAAACGAGACATTGTCCTCAATGTGCTAAGCAGAAAGAAAGAGTATAGAAGACATCACCTGAAACAGCAAACACTGACAAACCTGAAACACACTTAAACAAATATAAGAAATAACAAAACATAATAATAAAAACAAAAGACACAAAGTTTTTACAAACTAAGGCTCAAATCCAATTTAAGCTTTTACGGCTTTCCGTAGTTGACCAATTTAGGCGACTCATGGAGGGATCAATTACAGGGATGAAAGATTGTAGTTGGTCAATCAATTGTTCAGCAGTAGCAGCAGAGATTATGATTTGTCGTGCCGAAGATGTTAGAAATTCCTGTTCCACAGCATGATCAAGGAAAGACAGTAACTTATCATAAAAACCATTAACATTTAATAAACCTATGGGTTTATGGTGAATGTGCAGTTGGGCCCAAGAGGAAATATGAAAGATCTCTTCCAATGTGCCCAGACCACCTGGTAAGGCAATGAAGGCGTCAGCATGGTTAAACATTCTATTCATCCGATCAGACATTGTGGGGACCCGTACTTCCTCTCCAATTGTTTTTCCAATGAGGTCCCCTTGTGCTAAAGCTTTGGGGACAACCCCCAAAACTTGACTGCCTCCCATTAATGCAGCCATTGACACACCTCCCATTAACCCAAGGCTACCTCCCCCATAAACTAAATGAATCTTTCTCTCAGCTAGTACCCGACCAAGATGATTTGCTGATTCTAAAAACTCTTTTTCTTTCCCAGGACTGGATCCACCAAAAACACAAATATTTCTGATGTGATGACTTGAGGAACCTGCCATTTCTACACACTTCTATATTTGATGAATGTATGGGCTGAGTAGAAATGAAGGGTAGGAAAAGAAGAATTTATAGATGAGAATTTGAAAATGCAATCATACCACCTATATGTAGGCCAGCTGTTGTCTCACTCTCTCTCTCTCTCTTTATTTATTTATTTATTTATTTATGTTGACAAATCATGTATGTACAGGTAGTTGTGATTGTGGCTCACATCTTCCCTTGGGTTTACGTTCAAGAACGGCTTAAACGCCCTCTATGGGTCGGGGATAGGCTTCCCATCCAGTTTTCTTAAAAACTGGCAAACAGGGTCTTTTTTAGTCAGATTCCCAAGACTAAGTCGATCATGTTCTTTATGGAATTGTGGCCATAAATCATGAATTACACGATGCACATCTCCATTAGGATGCGTCTCAAGGGTCAACAAAAGATTATCTAAAGACCCCTTACTCAGGCCATCCTTAATGAATTGTATCTTATCTTCACGGTTTACAGATACCATTCCTAAAGAATGACATGTCACATTACAAGTCCATCTGGCACATCTGTGACAGACTTTCAGTCGTTTTGCACGACGTTTCTTTGCAAAAGTGCTTGTACCTGTTCCAGGCATGTGTGAAAGGAAAGAATTAGAGGACTCACCTGATAATCGTACCTTTGCTTCAATTAACCAGCGAATATCTTCAGGAATTCCATGATTCATTAACAACCTCAATCTTGCACACAAATATATACAAATATCAGTAATTTGGGAAACTGAAAGAACCGACTTAAGTCACGGAGTACCGTTATCCGCCATTTGACCGGGGTGAAAGAGAGACTAGCAAAACAAAAGTTATACCAAAACACAAAACAATGTGAGAAAAAAAAAATCAATCTTTATATACAGGATCACTCAATTCAATATAGTCATTTTCAACTGAAAAATTGTCAAAATAAACTTTTAAACGATGCCCATTTACCTTGAAAACATTGCCATTCTTTGGATTCTCAATATCACAGGCCCCATATGGATACACATGTTTCACAATGAAAGGACCGCTCCATCTTGATCTTAGTTTTCCAGGAAATAAATGGAGTCGAGAATTATAAAGCAACACTTTTTGACCAACATTAAATGTTTTTCTCAGTATTTTCTTGTCATGAAAATCTTTGATTCTTGCTTTATGAATTTTTGAATTGTCATATGCATCATTTCTTATTTCCTCAAGCTCATTTATTTGCAATTTTCGCAGCTGACTAGCATCATCAAGGTTTGAATTGAAAGCTTTAATAGCCCAATAAGCTTTATGTTCAATTTTCACAGGCAAGTGACAAGGTTTCCCATAAACTAGTCTATAAGGTGACATACCTAATGATGTTTTATAAGCAATTCGATAAGCCCAAAGTGCATCATTAAGTCTTAAAGACCAGTCTTTCCTATTAGGGTTAACTGTTTTCTCCAAGATTTGTTTGATCTCCCTATTAGCAAGTTCTACTTGTCTATTTGTCTGGGGGTGATAAGGGGTGGTAACTTTGTGTGTAATTCCATATTTCTTCATTAAAGACTCAAATGACTTGTTACAGAAATGTGTTCCACCATCACTTAGCATGGCCCGAGGGATTCCAAATCGACTCAAAATATTTTCTTTTAAAAACGTGATCACTGTTTTATGATCATTATTACAACTTGGAATTGCCTCTATCCATTTTGAAACATAGTCTACTGCGACTAATATGTAAACAAAACCAAATGATGGAGGAAATGGACCCATAAAATCTATACCCTAACAGTCAAAGATTTCAATGAAAAGAATAGTATTTAAAGGCATCATGTGACGTTTTGAAATAGATCCTAACTTTTGACAGTTTTCACAAGTTTTGCAGAATGCATGCGTATCTTTAAACATGGTGGGCCAATAAAATCCACATTGTAAGATTTTTGCAG
Source organism: Populus alba (assembly GCF_005239225.2). NCBI lineage: Eukaryota > Viridiplantae > Streptophyta > Magnoliopsida > Malpighiales > Salicaceae > Populus > Populus alba. The sequence goes on from NC_133293.1 coordinate 3,329,834, forward strand.
TTGTCTTTCTTGATGAGAAATGACCCCCACAGGCCTCAGAATGACAAAATTTAATAACACTACTTACCTCATTGTCGGGAATGCATCTTCGAAATATTTGATCAGGACAATATTTGAATAAGTAAGGGTCATCCCAATAAAAGTTCTTCACTTCGTTCAAGAACTTTCTTTTGTCTTGAGTACTCCAATGAGCTGGCAAATGTCCTGAAACAAGAAAATTAACAATATTAGCAAACCAAGGCATTGTAGAGACAGAAAGTAAAGATTCATCAGGAAAGTAGTCATTAATTGGTGCGATGTCAGATCTTGAATCAGTTGTCAATCTTGACAAATGATCCGCGACAACATTTTCGGTGCCTTTCTTATCCTTGATTGTGATATCGAATTCTTGAAGTAACAAAATCCACCTCACCAATCTAGCCTTAGAATCCTTCTTAGAAAGAAGATATTTCAACGCTGCATGATCGCTAAAAACAATAACAGGTGAGCCAACAAGATAAGATCTGAATTTTTCACATGCAAATACTACTGCAAGTAATTCCTTTTCAGTGGTAGTGTAATTCATTTGAGCACTATTTAAAGTTTTACTTGCATAGTAAATCACATAAGGTTTCTTGTCTTTTCTTTGTCCTAAAACAGCACCCACGACATAATCACTAGCATCACACATTATTTCAAAAGGTAATGACCAATCAGGAGGTTGAATAACAGGAGCAGAAGTAAGCAAGCTTTTAAGTTTAACAAAGGCTTTTTCACAATGTTCAGTCCATTCAAAAACATTATCCTTTGTTAGAAGGTTACATAATGGCTTAGATATTACACTAAAATCTTTGATGAACCTTCTATAAAAACCAGCATGTCCTAAGAATGATCTAACATTTTTAATAGATTTTGGTGCTGGTAAGTTGGCAATTAACTCGATTTTAGATTTGTCAACCTCAATTCCTATTGATGAAACAATGTGACCAAGAACAATACCATTTGTTACCATAAAATGACATTTTTCCCAATTCAGCACAAGATTCTTCTCTTCACACCTGTTCAAAACCTTTTCCAAGTTATTTAAACAATCATCAAATGAATCACCAAAAACAGAAAAGTCATCCATAAAAATTTCAAGAAAACGTTCAACCATATCACTGAATATGCTAAGCATGCATCTTTGAAACGTGGCTGGTGCATTACATAATCCAAAAGGCATCCTTCGATATGCAAACGTACCAAATGGACATGTGAAAGTAGTTTTCTCTTGATCTTCAAATGCAATTTCAATTTGATTGTAACCTGGATAGCCATCTAGGAAACAATAAAATTCATGACCTGCAACTCTTTCTAGGATTTGATCCATGAAAGGTAAAGGAAAATGATCTTTTCTAGTCATTGAATTAAGTTTCCTATAGTCAATGCACATGCGCCAACCAGTAATAGTCCTAGTTGGAATTAACTCATTCTTCTCATTTGTTATCACAGTAACTCCAGACTTTTTGGGTACAACTTGGGTAGGACTTACCCATTTGCTGTCAGAAATAGGATAAATGATTCCATTATCTAGAAGCTTAATGACTTCATTTTTCACTACTTCTTTCATATTAGGATTAAGCCTTCGTTGCATTTCTCTAGATGGTTTAGCATTTTCCTCCAAATAAATCTTGTGTGTGCAAATCAAAGGGCTAATTCCTTTTATGTCAGCTATGGTCCATCCTAATGCATTTTCATGCATTTTCAGAGTTTGTAATAACTTACCTTCTTGATGAACATTAAGTTTGGAAGAAATTATTACCGGAAAAGTTTCATTTTCTCCCAAAAATGAGTATTTGAGATTAAATGGTAATGGCTTCAAATCGGGTTTTAGTGGTTGAACAACTGAAGGTATGGACTCAATTGATCGTGGTGGCAATTCCTCAATTTTCGGTCTCCAACTATTTGCCTTTGACTTTTCCTGAAAATAAACCATTTGCAAATCTTCAGATTCATTAAACTCAGTTTCACTGGAAGAATTTTCAAATTGATCATAGATTAATTTTTCAATAAAATCTACTTCCTGTAAATCATTATCATCTCCAGGTTGCTTGTAAATGTTAAAAACATTCATCTCCAATGTCATGTTTCCAAAAGATAACTTCATCACTCCATTCCTACAATTAATTAATGCATTAGAAGTTGCAAGAAATGGACGTCCTAAAATAACAGGAATTGAATTGCATGCTTCAACAGGTTGTGTATCCAACACAATAAAATCCACTGGAAAGATGAATTTATCAACTTGTACTAACACATCTTCAACTATTCCTCTAGGCACTTTTACAGATCTATCAGCAAGTAAAAGAGTTACAGCAGTAGGTTTCAACTCACCTAGATTGAGACTTTGAAAAACCGAATATGGAAGTAAATTCACACTAGCTCCAAGATCAAGTAAAGCTCTGTCAATTTTATGTTCTCCAATAAAGCAAGAAATTGTAGGACAACCAGGGTCTTTATATTTCAAAGCATTATCATTTTGAAGAATGGCACTTACTTGTTCGGCTAAAAAGGCTTTCTTTTTCACATTCAGTTTTCTTTTCACAGTGCACAGATCTTTCAAAAATTTAGCATAAGACGGTACCTGTTTAATAGCATCTAACAAAGGTATATTGATCTTTACCTGTTTGAAAGTCTCAAAGATATCAGAATTATGATTGACTTTCCTTTGTTTGGTCATGGCATGAGGAAATGGAAGTGCTGGCGGTGAATCAGCCTTTTCTTTGCAATGTTCAGGTTCAACCCCTTCCTTACCCTCAGAGATAGACTCTTCATCTTTCTCACAAGGTTCAAGAGTGGGTTTTTCAATAACCTTACCACTACGGAGAGTAGTGACTGATTTGACTTGATCCATATGTTGGTTTCCGGAACCACTTGCACTTGAATTGTATTGCCCTTTGGGATTTTGTTGTGGTTGAGATGGAAACTTACCTTTCTCCTGAAAACTAAGAGCAGATGTGAACTTTGCATGAGTATCTTTTAGATCTGCCATGGTTTGAGCATTTTGAGTGTTGATTGTCTCTTGCTTTTCAATGAATGTATGCAGTGTTTCCTCAAGATTTCTTCTAGGAGGGGGAACATAAGGAGGTGCATATCCATGAGAATTTTGAAAATTATGGTGTGCTTGAAATGGTGGCTGTGAAGTTTGTGCATTATTGTTACCATTCTTCCAACTGAAATTTGGGTGATTTATCCAACCAGGGTTGTATGTTTGTGAGTATGGGTTATTACTTGGCCTTTGAAAACTATTTAAAGCATTGGCTTGTTCATGGAGACATTCCTTAAAAGAAGGCAAAGTTGGACAATCATTGGTTGAGTGTTCATTAGTTTCACAAATTCGACACACAATTTCTTGAATAGATTTTAACTGACCACTCTTTTTTAATTCTAGTGCCTCAACTTTTTTAGCTAAAGATGTAAATTTGGCTTGGAGGTCATGATCTTCCCTAAGGTTGTACATGCCTCCATTAGATGTATGAGGTTGAGTTTTACCTGGTGCCTCACACGTGCCTGTGGTGTCCCAATTTTGAGCATTTTCAGCTAACAAGTCTAGGTACTCCATTGCTTCATCAGGGTCTTTATCTTCAAAAGTTCCATTGCACATCAATTCCACCATTTGCCTATCTTTAGGTGTTAATCCTTCATAAAATTGTGAAACCAATCTCCATCTTTCAAAACCATGATGAGGACAGGTGTTAAGCAAGTCTTTATATCTATCCCAACACTTGTAAAATGTTTCTCCTGGTTTTTGAGTGAAAGTGGTGATTTGTCTTTTGAAAGAGTTTGTTCTATGAGAAGGGAAAAACTTCTTTAAAAACTGTTGTTGCATTTCATCCCAAGCACGAATGGATCCTGACCTAATATTTTGTAGCCATGTTTTAGCTTTATCTTTTAATGAAAAAGGAAAAAGCTTTAATCTGATGGTGTTCATGCTACAATTTAAGTCATTATAGGTGTTACAAACTTCTTCAAATTCTCTTAAATGCAAGTATGGATTTTCTAATTCTAAGCCATGAAAAGTGGGTAAAAGTTGAATAATACCTGGCTTAAAATTAAAATGAGACGCATCAGGAGGAAAAACAATACATGATGGTGCACTTGTTCTTATTGGATTCATGTGATCTTTAAGTGTTCTCGCACGATTATTCTCATTATTCTCATTATTCTCATTATGAATTGACTGGTTATCTTCTTCGGCCATGTTTTCTAAAGAAAATGAGGATTTCTTAGAAAGTCTACCACTTAATGTACGTGTCCAAACTCTCATGCAAGCGCAAAGAAAAGAAAAGAAAAAAAACAAAAATTAGAAAAACAAATAAAAGTAAAAACAAAAGAAAATAAAAGAAATATATAATTTATACAATACTTACCTTCCCCGGCAACGGCGCCAAAAACTTGACACGACCAAAAGATTGATGTCTTCTCCCAAGTGCAGGAGTGTCGAAGTAATAAATAACCCGGCAAGACCGGGGTCGAACCACAGGGAGGTTAATTGTATAAATTATAAATAACAACACGATAACAACAACAACAACAATAACAACAACATAATAGTAATATTAAGAGTAATAATAATAATACTCAGTACGTGGCGTTGTTATATACCTGAGAATGATCTAAAAGATCGGGTCACAGGTTTCCAGCCTATATACTGAGTTTATGAAAATATTAAAGAGATATATTATATAATATAAACAGATTTCTGATGCGAATGAACAAGGCAAGACCAACAATGTCAGGATCCTTGATCAAACACAGAGCATACTTAACGTACATATAATATAACAAGAATGTAAATAATAATAATAGTAGTAGTAATAATAAAGAGAGCTTTGAGAGGTAAGGTTGATGTAAGGATTAAACAATAATAAAAACAAATGTCAAGGTTAGAGGATTCACTAATGGTATTTCAAATAAATATAATATAAACTCTTTTTATTATTCAACTGGAAACCACACACAAAGGAGGTTCCAATCGGATGATTTATCGTTATTAGCTCATTATAAATTGTTAACATGATCATATTAATTATCTTATCTAAGTAACACCATACTTATAAATATCATCAGGCATTCATGTTGCTAGTTTATGTTAACAACAAATCAAGTTCCTATCATAATAATGATGTCGGCCGAAAACTATGAAGGATCAAGCATTTGATGTACCAAGTGTTATACAACACAAATCTAGATTAAACATTAAGCAAGGTATTAAGAATTAGTAAGATAAAAAGATAAAACATGTTAATAACAATCTTTCTTGGATATAAACATTAAAGTCCATGTTGAGTTTATATTATATCTATTCTAACACCACTAGTGAAACCTTTTCACCTTGACATAATTAACTTAGCTAAACATAATGAAGAAGAAAAACATAAATAAACAATATAAGAACATAAACATGATATAAGTTAACCAAGTATAGGAAAGGAAATGAAAAAAGCATAAACAAGATATTAATATAGCATGAAAGAAAACTTGAACATTACAAAGAGAGAAAGCAAGAAGATGATTTTGATCTGAAAAATAATATATCTAAATACATGGCAAATGCCTCCTTTTATAGGCTAAAAAATTAGAACTATTGATTGGTTGACAAACTATTTAGTTGGTGGCCAACCATTGATTTGGTGGCTGGTTTTTGACAATGTTGGCTGCTGGTTCTTGACATTATTGGCTGGTTATTGATATTGTTGGCTGGTCAAAACGTCATTGCTAACATTATAATTAGAGCCCTTTGTTCCATTAAAGCTGTGGGCAATTGTCTTAGCTTTCCAACAAAAAAACCCAGAGATCATTTGGACTTATAGAACTCAAGATATGAGCTGAAAACCGAACAGTGTCCGAGCTGCAGGACAGGTTCCGACTTCTCCGTTGTTCCTAAGATTTGAACTTGAAAACGGCAGATTTGAGTCTTGGACTCTCATGAAAGTTGTAGGTCTATGTCTTAGCTTTTCGATTCATATAAAGTAGACCTAAATCCGAGTTCTACAACTCCAGTTATGATCCAATAACCGAATGGTGTTCGAGTTTGGAATTGAACCAGCATCTCTTCTCTTAGCCTAGTCCTCTTTTTGTCTCTTCACTTTCAATAGTTAATCACATCAATAAATCCTTTGAATTGTGAGATATACCTGCATTCAAAATAAACATTTACCATAAATTAAAGATATATTATATTATCAGACTTGTTATTATAAAACATGTTGTAGTTAGGGAATTTAATGATACTTTAGTGCAATACGATGATATAAAACCTTAATGAGAATGCACTTTTAAGTACTAATCAAGTAGCAACAGGGGAGCACGAGTAGAGCTTCTATTGAAGGTAAGTGAATCGCACCTATACTTCCTAGTTAATTCCATGATTTATTTATATTACCAATGTGAATTGTGAATTACTGAATGTATGTGTATTTAAGGTGAAAAGTTGTTGTGTGAATTGTCAAATGATGAAATTATTATTGACAAAAGAAATATGAGAAATGCGATTTTAGGCGTAAACTAGCATACATTTAGTGTATGTTAGGATCCTGGGTAAGGGGATCACCACGATTGGATTAGCAAACATTTAGTTTATGTTAGGATCCCAGGTGAAGGGATCACCATGAATAAACTAGCATATATTTAGTGTATGTTAGGATCTCGGGTAAGGGGATCGCCATGATTGGACTAGCATACATTTAGTGTATGTTAGAATCCCGGGTAAGGGGATCACCATACATTTAGTGTATGTTAGGATCCCGGGTAGGGGGATCACCATGTATGGACTAGCATACATTTAGTGTATGTTAGGATCCCGGGTAAGAGGATCACCTTGCATCGACTCCTATGGGATGATGATGATGATACCAGTGAAATTAATTCGGTAATGTGATAAGCAAAAAAATAATCATGTTTTATTTCATAAAGTATGGAATGAAGGTTGAAAGTGGCAAAGGGTATAATTATTAATATTTGGATCAAGAAGAGATTCTAATAAAAACTAGAAGGGAGAAGCGAATGAACTATGAATGCATTTTACCTTGTTGAAATTGTTGGATATTTGTGTTGTTATATTTATTGTAATATTCAGCTTTCAATAATATGAATTTTGTTTCAGGATCATCGCATGCACGACAGGAGTAGATCCTAAGTTATGTTCCCTTCTTGTAATCTAGGTTCTAGGGAGTATACCCTTGTATTTTGTAAACATGAAAATATTTGTATAACTTAATTTGTATAATTAATGTTTAAACTTGATTGAATGAATTTAACTCTGTAGTTCATATAACCATATTTCATGACTATGTATTTATATTTATTTATTTATTTCATCCATCCATAATGATATTTTGTCATCTAATGCATATCTTAAATATTGTGGATGATGGGTGTGAGTATAAGTGTGGAATTGAAACCCAGGATGATTGGGTTGGGAATTAAGTTATGAGATGCGAGCTATTAGAAGTGTAAATAGATTTCATATTAATAACTTGATGCCTTCCGGTATAGAGGAGACTCCTTCGAAATTCCGGTAGATTTTAATACAAAGACCATGAATACACACACACACACAAAAAAAAAAAAATTTACTCTGTTTTTTTTTTTTGACATGAGATTGTCGTTTTATTCCGGAATGGGGGATGTTACAAGGAGACTCCTTATCTTTGGAAATTTTTTTGGATTAAGTAGTTAAGAGATATGTGCCACAAGATGAATTTCATTCCATTCTCACTTTTTGTCATTCTTATTCTTGTGGTGGGCATTTTAGAGCAAAAAGAATGGCTTACAAGGTACTTGAAAGTGGTCTTTATTGGCCTTTTTATTTTTAAGGATGCATATCATTTTTGCAAATCATGTAAAAAAAGCCAAAGAACAGGTAATATAACTCATAATAATCAAATGCCTTCAATCAAATTATGTTTGGGGTATTGATTTTATAGGTCCATTTCCTTCTTCTTTTGGTAATCTTTATATCTTTCTAGCTGTTGAATATGTGTCTAAATGGATTAAGATGAAAGCCATAAGAACTAACGATGCTAAGGTTGTTTTAGGTTTTGTCAGGACTCACATATTTGACAGGTTTGTGACACGACCAAAGAGTTGATGTCTTCTCCTAAGTGATGTGCCGTGAATGATTTGAAAATCGGCAACAATGATTATAATGAAAATGGATGAAGGATGGGTCTGGTTGTGTTGTCTTTCTTTTGGTATTTAGGCTGGATTGTAGTGATTTAAGGTAAATAAGATGGAGATAGACTAGAATGATACTTTGATAAGTCGATCTGGACGCCACAAAGATCAATCTAGGATTTCGACGCCACACTCTTTGTGATTGAAGAGTGATAAGTCAGGTAGGGTTCTTCACAAAACGAATTTGGAAGAACAACTCTTAATTCTCTGAATTAAGTTTTCAAATCTTGGCCAAAAGTGTTTATTTCATATTCTGATACATATTTATCTTTGGAACATCCCTCCAAAGTTAGGTGAATTCAACATGACAGAAGTCAAGCCTAAAAACTAGACTTTTAATAAAGCAAGTAGACAAATTTAACTAACAAACGTTTTTTTTTGACATTTCTAAAACATATGCAGACGAAATTTAAAACAGCCATAACTTTTGACACAAAAGTCTAATGCAATCATGGTTGGACAATATAGAAAGATCACGTTCTGATCTTGAATTTTACCTACATAAATCTTCTTTTCACATGCATTGGATGACTTCAAATTCGGGTTCAAATCCATCTACTGTTCTGACCGTAAACAGCATCAGTTCCTTCACTTGCATTATCAATCCAAATACAAGTAGCCTAGCATGAAAAGAACCATTAAGGGCTTTTCCCATCTCCAAGTTCCAACTGTAGGCAAATAAGCACCCTTGAACCAATTTCAAACTGATTGCTAATTTTTAACTCCGACGCAGCTTCAATCATTGCAATTTGATTCGTCAAGGCCCGTTGTAGTTGTTTCGCTCTCGCTCTTGTCATTGGACCATCTGAATCCTCTTGCATATTAGATTCAGCTTTACGAGATGGATTATAATTCCCATGATGCACATCATCAGCCCCGGGTTGAAAATGATTTGTCCTCAAATCAGAATCGTCATCATCATCCAAGTACGGAGATAAGTCTTTAACATTAAAAGTAGTTGATACATTGTAATCACCAGGAAGATCTACCTTATACGCATTGTCATTCACCTTCTCTATAATACGAAATGGACCGTCAGCTCTTGGCATCAACTTGGACTTACGTTTGCTTGGAAATCTGCCCTTGCTAATATGAATCCAAACAAGATCTCCAGGTTCAAACCTGACCATCTTTCGCCCCTTGTTAGCTTGTTTAGCATACTTTGTTGTTTTCTCCTTAATATGTAGTCGAACCTGCTCATGTAGTTTCTTCATCAATTCTGCCTTTCTAATTCCATCCATAGATGTCCTCTCATCAATTGGAATATGAACAAGATCAATAGGAACACAAGGATTAAAGCCATACACAACCTCAAATGGTGAAAATTTTGTAGCCCCATGCACACTACGATTATATGCAAACTCCACAATCGGCAAACAAGTATCCCAACTCTTCAAACTCTTATGTATAACAGCTCGTAACAAAGAAGATAAAGTTCGGTTTACTACCTCAGTTTGTGGATGACATGCCGTACTGAAAAGTAACTTTGTTCCATGTTTCCTCCAAAGAGTCTTCCAAAAATGGCTTAAGAACTTTGTATCAGGATCAGAGACAATGCTTTTAGGAATTCCATGCAAACGAACAATCTCTTGAAAGAACAAATCAGCAGGAATGAAATGGGACATTTTGGAGAATCGATCAACCACCACCATTATTGAATCCTTCCCACGTTGTGTTCTTGGTAATCCAAGTACGATTTGAAAATCGACTTTAGAAAACAATACAGCACCATGCAACTCATCAAGCAAATCATCAAGTCTGGATATAGGAAATCGATACTTAACTGTTATTTTGTTGATAGCACGGCTGTCCATGCACATCCTCATGGTACCATCTTTCTTCGGAACAAGCAAAGTAGGTACGGAACATGGACTAAGTGATTCTCGCACATAGCCCTTCTCTAAGAGCTCACCGACCTGCCTTTGAATCTCTTTCGCTTCCTCTGGATTACATCTGTATGCTGGTCTATTAGGAAGTGAAGCTCCCGACACCAAATCAATTTGATGCTCAATACCACGAATAGGTGATAATCTTTTAGGTAATTCATCTGGAAATACATCTTTAAATTCTTCAAGAAATTCCTTAATCTGTCTTGGTAAGTCCAATCCTTCTACTTGTAGTAGTTGCTTTGCCCAGACCATGAAAACAATCCCTGTTGTGGCTAATGCTTGTTTGATGTCTCCTTTTTTGGCTAACAACAGCTCCTTTCGTGATGTCACCTCCTTTTGTTGGCTTCGTAACTGATCCTCTCTAACTTGTTGAGAACTCAGTGGTAACAAGTTCACCTTCTTTCCATTCAGCATAAAAGAATAAGTGTTCTTCCGTCCATTGTAGGTCACATCCTTATCAAACTGCCATGGACGACCCAGCAACAAATGGCTAGCTGACATTGGTGCAACGTCACATAAAACCTCGTCGTGATAGGTTTTAATGGAAAAAGGTACACGAACTTGCTTTGTCACCCGAATCTCCCCATTCTTATTCAGCCATCGCAAACTATAGGGTCTGGGATGTGGAAGGGTATTTAAACCCAATTTCTCCACCAAGGTAGTTGACGCAACATTAGTGCAACTTCCATTATCAATGATCATCCCGCACACCTTATCTCGAATCTGACATCGAGTATGAAAGATGTTCTCGCGTTGCTCATCACTAACGTCAATTTGTGCATTCAGAACCCGTTGAACAACCAACAAATCTCCCTTCACTGGTTCGAAATCCTCTTCTTGTTCAGCCACTTGTACCTCATCTTCGTCTTCAGTTTCAACCTCATCTCCACTGATCAGCTCTCCATGATCCCCATGCAAAATCATCACCCTTTTATTTGGACATTCAGAAGCAATATGCCCATGTCCCAAGCACTTGAAGCACTTAATGTCCCGAGACCTCCTAGGGTGTTGAGGTTCTGTCACCTTCTCCTTTCCCTTCAAAGAATCAGAACTGGTATTCCCCTTGCTAAACTCCACCTTCTCATCTTGTTTAGGTGTGCTCCATGTTTGTGTAGGCGTAGAAACAGCCCTTGTCGCGCTTGACGTAGTTCCACCAGTTCGGACACCTCGTCTCTGTTGCCTCTCTACTCGGGTTGCAAGCTTTATAACATCCTCAAGGAAGATGTATGGCTGTAACTCAACAACATTAGCTATATCCTTCCTCAACCCTCCAAGAAATCTAGCTATTGTTTGCTCTTGAGGTTCCATCAATTCACATCGAATCAGCAGCAGCTCAAACTCTTTCACATACTCTTCCACAGTCAAAGATCCCTGTCGCAAAGTTTGAAGTCTGATGTATAGCTCCTGTTTATAGTAATCAGGAACAAATCTCTTCTTCATCACTCTTTTCATAGTTGCCCATGTTGCAATCTCCTCCTCTTCATCCCTTCTCCTCTGAATCTTTAAGTTTTCCCACCATAAAAGAGCATAATCTGTAAACTCAAGTGCTGCCACCTTGCACTTCCTTTCTTCAGAATATTCATACCATTCAAACACCTTTTCAACCTTCTGAATCCACTCCAAGTATTCCTCAGGTGAACTACTTCCTCTAAACGGTGGAATCTTAAGTTTGAGACCATTAGGAGGATTATAATTCTGCCTTCTTGGTCTGACCCTATCATCAGCCTCATCATCCCCATTTGGATCTTCGTCAGCTTCTATAATATCATTTCGTGGCACCCTAAGTGCTTGCCTCGGTTGGGGTTGCAAATTATTTCTTTGCATCCTTTGTATAAGGGTATTCAACAGTTCACGAATTCCCGTCATCTCATCCCGGATCTCAGCATGAGATCGTTGTAAGCCCATAACCTGTGCCTGTTCCAAACTTAACCCTCTTGGCAAATCTTCTTTATCTCCAGCCATAGTTAAGTTTATCAACCTCAATTCCAGCAAACCTTTCTTCTTTTTTTTTTTTTTTTTTTTTTTGGCTCCCGCCTAAGATCGCAACTGATGCTCTGATACCAGATGATGTGCCGTGAATGATTTGAAAATCGGCAACAATGATTATAATGAAAATGGATGAAGGATGGGTCTGGTTGTGTTGTCTTTCTTTTGGTATTTAGGCTGGATTGTAGTGATTTAAGGTAAATAAGATGGAGATAGACTAGAATGATACTTTGATAAGTCGATCTGGACGCCACAAAGATCAATCTAGGATTTCGACGCCACACTCTTTGTGATTGAAGAGTGATAAGTCAGGTAGGGTTCTTCACAAAACGAATTTGGAAGAACAACTCTTAATTCTCTGAATTAAGTTTTCAAATCTTGGCCAAAAGTGTTTATTTCATATTCTGATACATATTTATCTTTGGAACATCCCTCCAAAGTTAGGTGAATTCAACATGACAGAAGTCAAGCCTAAAAACTAGACTTTTAATAAAGCAAGTAGACAAATTTAACTAACAAACGTTTTTTTTTGACATTTCTAAAACATATGCAGACGAAATTTAAAACAGCCATAACTTTTGACACAAAAGTCTAATGCAATCATGGTTGGACAATATAGAAAGATCACGTTCTGATCTTGAATTTTACCTACATAAATCTTCTTTTCACATGCATTGGATGACTTCAAATTCGGGTTCAAATCCATCTACTGTTCTGACCGTAAACAGCATCAGTTCCTTCACTTGCATTATCAATCCAAATACAAGTAGCCTAGCATGAAAAGAACCATTAAGGGCTTTTCCCATCTCCAAGTTCCAACTGTAGGCAAATAAGCACCCTTGAACCAATTTCAAACTGATTGCTAATTTTTAACTCCGACGCAGCTTCAATCATTGCAATTTGATTCGTCAAGGCCCGTTGTAGTTGTTTCGCTCTCGCTCTTGTCATTGGACCATCTGAATCCTCTTGCATATTAGATTCAGCTTTACGAGATGGATTATAATTCCCATGATGCACATCACTAAGTGTAGGAGTGTTGAAGTAATAAATAATCAGGCAAGACTAGGATTGAACCATAAGGAGGTTAACTATAATAATAATAATAATAGTAATAGTAACAACAACAACAACAATAATAAGTTGAAGAGAGCTTTGAGATGTAATATTGATATAAGGATTAAAAAATGATAAAAACAATTGCCAAGGTTAGAGGATCCACTAATGATATTTCAAACAAGTATATTATAAACTCTTATTACTCAATTAGAAACCACACACAAAGGAGGTTCCGATCGGATTATAAATTGTTAACATGATTACATTAGTTATTTTATTCAAATAATGTGAATACTTGTAAATATTGTCATGTATTTATGATTATAAATTATGTTAACAATAAATCAAGTTTCTTTCATAGCACAGGTGTCGGTTATACCATACGGTTGGGTTATGAAAGTGCCAAGTATTTGTTATACTAAGGGTTATACAACAAAAATCTAGAAAGCAAAGTATTACAAGTGAACAAGATAATATACAAAACATGTTAGTATTAAGCATTAAAGTCCATGTTGAGTTTATACTATACTTATTCTTACACCATTAGTATAACCTTTTCACCTTGACATAATACATTTAGCTAAACATAATGAAAGAGAGAAATATAAATAAACATGATAAGAATATAATTATATAAGTATAGTAAAGGAAATGAAAAGCATAAATAAGAGATTAACATAAAATAAAACTTGAACATTAAAAAATACAAAGAAAGAAAGCAAGAGCAAGATCTTGATCTGAACACTAAGATGCCCAAATGCATGGCAAATGCCTCCTTTTATAGGTCAAAATTTGAAACTATTGATTTGATGACTAATTGTTAAATGGGTGGCTACATCTTGACTTGGTGACAATCTTTATCTTCTTGTATGAACAAAACAACATTGCTAACATCAGAATCTGAACAAATTGTCCGATGAAAGTTCTAGAAAATTGTCTCAGCATTCCAACTAAAAAAGAATCAATGCATTTGGACTTCTAGAACTTGAAATATGGGCTGAACACTGAACAGTGTCTAAGCTGCAAGACAAATTTCTACTTCTCCATTATTGCTAAAATTTGGACTTCCAAACAGCAGAATTAGGTCTTGCACTCCTTATGTTAATGTTTTTAGATAAGCCTATGTCCTAGCTTTCTAGCCACATAAACCAAATTGAAATACAAGATTTACAACTCCAGATATAATGCAATGACTAAACAAAACGTCATTGCTAACGTCAGAATTTGAACCCACTTCACTTATGAAAGTTCTAGGAAATCCCTGTCTTATTTCCTTGAAAAAAAAAATTGAGGTCATTTAGACTTCTAGAACTCAAGATATGGGCTGAATATTGAACAATGTCTGGGCTGCAGGATAAATTCGGACTTCTTCATTGTTGCTATAATTTGGACTTGAAAACAGTCTTTTCTTAGACTTCGCATGAAAGTTTTTAGGCCTATATCTTAGCTTTTATCCATATAAAGCAGACCTAAATCCGAGATCTACAACTCAAAATATGACCCAATTACCAAATAGTGTTCCATTTTCGACTGAACTAGCATCTCTTTTCTAAGCTTCACCTTCTCTTTATCTTCACAATTTCAGTAGTTGAATTCATCAATCAATCCTTTTGATTTATGTGATAGGCCTGCATTTAAGATGAATATTTACCATAAATTAAGGTATCTTATAGTATTAGACTTGTTATTATAAAAACATGCTTTAGTTAAGGAGTTATTGATACTTCAAGTGCAAAATGATGATATAAAACCTTGTAGTATTAAAACACCCCCCAACCAGCTTTTCTAGTCCCTATGGTTAAAACAATTTGCAAGTTTCACAAACGAAGACCTATTCATCATTCAACTTCCATTAATCTATCGAGATAAACAAACTCTCATTAAATTTATATTTTCTGCTTCATATTTCTTAACAAGATATTAATAAATCTTCTTTTTATATGCTCAATATATGAAAACATAAATGATGGGGTTTTTGTTGGAAAAAAAACAATATTATCTAATGTTTAAGGTTAACTTCCTTGGATTGAGATTATTTTTATTTTTATTTATTTTTTTTCTCTTTTTTTATTATATTTATATACATATATCTTAAAAAATACATCTTTAACCTATGTAACGAGCTTTAGGCTAATGACTCCCAGACTAGTTGGTCTTAGGGCATTAGGTTTTGAGACACCCCTACGAGCTTAGTAACTCGGGTTGCAGATACTGATACATAGATAGTGCAATGTTTGATTCCCTTAAGCTTTTCTCTCTTAACCTAAGCATGTAACAAGCTTTGGGTCAATAGCTCCCAAGTCAGTTGACTTTAGGGTATTAGTTGTTAAAAACACCCCTTCAGGCTTAATTGATTAGGTTAGGGAGGTTACGAAACCAAACTTATCTACGCTTTTATTATCATCAATATTATCAATCAATTTTTAATTTTTTTTTTGCAAATTATATCTATTTGTTTCCCTTAGTTGTTACATTTAACAACAAACATAATTAATGTAATAATCGTGTGCAACACACAATATGTTATGCCTTAAGTGTGTGTGTGAAAATGAAACTGGTTTGAAGTCATATAGCAGAATCAAGTTAACAATGGAGAGTTTAAAGCTTGATATTTCATATTTTTAAGTTGATATGTGTATAATAAAATAAATCTAATAACAAAAATGGTTTTAATAATAGCAAAAACAATTAGTAAGTTATAAAAAAAGTTCTCAATGTCCTAAAGAAAGATAAGTATATAAGAATCACCAAACCCAAGCAAGTTCATCTGAAACACACTTTGAAACAAATATTGTTTTCTTCCAACAAAACCAAAATACTATGCTATATAACATAAAAAAAAGACACAAGGTTTCATTAAATATAATCTAAGCTTTTTATAGCTTTCCTTAGTTATGAATTTAAAAGCAGAGTTTGTTTATCATGGATGAGATTGTAATTGGTCAAGTTGAATGATGAATTGCCTTGCTGAAGATGTTAGAAACCTTGCAAATTGTTTCATCTATTTTAACACTAAAATTAAGCTTCAAATTACTAGGGACTAGTAATAAGCTGGTTGGGGGTGTGATTATGAACTTAAAAACATGTTTATTTTTATATCATCATTTTGCACTTGAAGTATCAATAACTCAAATTCTTAACTTTAATAAAGCATTTTTTATACGGGAAATACAAGTTTTGTTTGTTCTATACTTGATATATGCAAATTACCTTAATTTATGGTAAATCCTCATTTTAATTCATGAAGGCCTATCACATAAATAAAAGGATTGATTGATGAGTTTAAGTATTGAAAGTGAATAGGACAATTCAGAATTGGCCAAACTTAGAAAATATCAGAATTGATGCCGGTGCAGTCCAAACCGGAACATTGCTCGGTAATTGGATCATAAGAAAAATGTGGAGCTCTAGATCTCGGATTTAGGTCCATTTTAGATCTTTTCCTTCGTCGGTGGTGACCTACAAAACACGCCAAAAACACACTGAGTATTATTATTATTATTACTTTCTAGTACTTATTGCTTTCAGATTTGCATCTTTCCTTACAGGTATTTTTTTATTTTTCTGTTTCGACCCTCTTGCTTATTTCTTCGAGGTGGCTTGCTTGACACAAACGATTGATGTCTTTTCCCAAGTGCAGGAGTGTCGAAAGTAATAAATAACCCGGCAAGACCGGGGTCGAACCACAAAGAGGTTAATTGTATAAATTATAAATAACAAGCAACAACAAATAATAACAAATAATAACAATAGTATACTATAATAGTAATAATAATAATAATACTCAGTACGTGACGTTGTTATACCTGAGAATGATCTAAAAGATCGGGTCACAGGTTTCCAGCCTATATACTTGAGTTTATGAAAAGATAAAATAATAATAATAATATAATAATAAATAATAATAATAATAAAAGCAATAATAAAGAAGAGAATGAAGAAATTAATGAGAACTTTGAGTGAAAGATTAATGTAAGGATTAAAACAACGATAAAAATAAATGTCAAGGTTAGAGGATCCACTAATGGTACTTCAAACAAGTATAGTATAAACTCTTATTACTCCATTGGAAACCACACATAAAGGAGGTTCCAATCAAATTATAAATTATTAACATGATTACATTAGTTATCTTATTCGAATAAAGCTAATACTTGTAAATGTTGGCAGGCATTCATGATTATAAACTTATGTTAACAACAAAATCAAGTTCCTTTCATAGCTCAGGTGTCGGTTATACCACACAGTATGGCTATGAAAGTACAAAGTATTTGTTGTACCAAGTGTTATACAACATAAATCTAGATTAACCATTTAACAAGCAAAGTATTAAAAGTGAACAAGATAACAAATATAAAACATGTTAGTATCCAACGTTAAGGTCCATGTTAAGTTTATATTATACTTATTCTTACACCATTAGTGTACCCTTTTCACCTTGACATAATTAACTTAGCTAAACATAATGAAAGAAAGAAACATAGATGAACAAGACAAGAACATAAATGAGAAAGAAGTTAACTAAGTAAAGGAAAGGAAATGAAGTGCATAAACTTGATATTAATGAAAGCAAAACATAAGCAATACAAAGAGAGAAAGCAAGAGCATGATCTTGATCTGGAAACCAAGATGCCTCAATACATGGTAAGTGCCTCCTTTTATAGGCCAAAATTTGGAACTATTGATTTGTTCATTAATTGATGAGTGGGTGGCCACATCTTGACTTGGTGACAATCCTTATCTTCTTGTCTGAACAAGACATCATTGCTAACATCATAATTTGCCCAGAATCCTTAGGAATGTTCTAGGAAATTGTCTCAGCTTTCCAACAAAAAAAAGATGAGGTCATTTGGACTTCTAGAACTCAAGATGGGTTGAGTGTCTGGGCTGCATCGTTGTTGTTCTTTCAGTTTGGACTTCAAAACGGCCTTTTTAAATCTTGGGCTCCATGAAAGTTGTAGGCCTTTGTCTTACCTTTCCATCCATATAAAATGGACCTAAATCCGAGATCTAGAGCTCCACATATGATCCAATTACCGAGCAATGTTCCGGTTTGGACTGCACCGGCATCTCTTTTCTAAGTTTGGCCATCTCTTTGTCCTTTTACTTTCAATACTTAAACTCATCAATCAATCCTTTTATTTATGTGATAGGCCTGCATTTAAGATGAGCATTTACCATAAATTAAGGTATCTTATAGTATCAAACTTGTTATTATAAAACATGCTTTAGTTAAGGAGTTATTGATACTTCAAGTGCAAAATAATGATATAAAACCTTGATAAAAAAACTTTTAAGTACTAATCACACCCCCTAACCAGCTTATTACTAGTCCCTAGTAATCTAAAGCGTTAAAATAGATAAACAAGTTGCAAGTTTCACAAAGCAAGGCATTCATCATTCAACTTCCATTAATCTATCTAGATAAACAAACTCTCATTAAATTTATATTACTGCTTTATACTTCTTAAACAAGATATTAATAAACCTTCTTTTTATGTGCTCAATATATGAAAACATAGATGATGGGGCTTTTGTTGGAAGAAAACAATATTATGTTCAAATGTTTAAGGTGAACTTCCTTGGGTTAGGATTATTATTATTATTACTTTTTTTTTCTTTTTTTTTTTTTTATATACACATACAACATAAAACACAATGTATCTTTAACCCATGTAACGAGTTTTAGGCTAATGACTCCCAGACCAGTTGGTCTTAGGGCATTAGGTGTTGAGACACCCGTACGAGCTTAACAACTCGGGTTGCAGATACTGATACGTAGATAGTGCAATGTTTGATTCCCTTAAGCTTTTCTCCTTAACCCATGTAACAAGCTTTGGGCCAATAGATCCCAAGTCAGTTGACTTTAGGGTATTAGGTGTTAAAACACCCCTTCAGGCTTAATTGCTTAGGTTAGGGAGGCTACGAAACCAAACTTATCTACGTTTTTATTATCATCAATATTATCAATAATTATTTTTTTTGCAAATTATATACTATCCCTTCCCCTTAGTTGTTACCTTCAACAAAAGAATATAAATAATGTAATAATCCAATGTGCAACCCACAATCATATGTTAAAGTGTGTGTGTGAAAATGAAGGTTTAATAATACTTGTTAAATGAGTATATGAGCAGAATCAAGTGAAAACAAAAACAATTAGTTGGTTAGTTTTTTTTTTTTTTAAACTACTACCCTCTCCCCCCAACCAAAACGAGACATTGTCCTCAATGTCATAAGGTAGAAAGATAGAGTATAGAAGACATCACCTGAAACAGCGAACAATGACAAATCTGAAACACACTTAAATAAATATAAGTAACAAAACAAAATAATATGCTATTAATAAAACCAAAAGACACAAGGTTTCACAGATGAAGGCTCAAATCTAATCTAAGCTTTTTACGGCTTTCCTTAGCTGACCAATCTAGGCGACTCATGCAAGGATCAATGACAGGGATGAAAGATTGTAGTTGGTGAATCAATTGTTCAGCAGTAGCAGTAGAGATTATGATTTGTCATGCTGAAGATGTTAGAAATTCCTGTTCCACATCTTGATCAAGGAAAGACAGCAACTTATCATAAAAACCATTAACATTTAACAAACCTATAGGTTTATGGTGAATGTGCAGTTGGGCCCAAGAAGAAATATGAAAGATCTCTTCCAATGCGCCCAGACCACCTGGTAAGGCAATGAAGGCATCAGCATGGCTAAACATGGCATTCAGTCGATCAGACAATGTTGGGACCTGTACTTCCTCTCCAATTGTTTTTCCATTGATGTCCCCATTTGTCAAAGCTTTAGGGACAACCCCCAAAACTTGACTGCCTCCTAAAAATGCAGCCATTGAAACACCCATTAACTCAAAGCTGCCTCCCACATACACTAAATGAATCTTTCTCTCAGCTAGTACTTGACCAAGATGATTTGCTGATTCTAAAAACTCCTTTTCTTTCCCAGGGCTGGATCCACCGAAAACACAAATATTTCTTATGTGATGACTTGAGGAACCTGTCATTTCTACACACTTCTATATTTGATGAATGTATGGGATGAGTAGAAATGAAGGGAAGGAAGAGAAGAATTTATAGATGAAAAAGTGAAAATGCAATCATACCACCTATATGTAGGCCAGCTGTAGTCTCACACACTCTCTCTCTTTATTTATTTATTTTGACAAAGCATGTATGTACAGGTAGTTGTGATTGTGGCTCACATCTTCCCTTGGTTTTACATCCAAGAACGGCTTAAACACCCTCTATGGGTCAGGGATAGGCTTCCCATCTAGTTTTCTTAAAAACTGGCAAACAGGGTCTTTTTTAATCAGATTCCCAAGATTAAGTCGATCATGTTCTTTATGGAATTGTGGCCATAAATCATGAATTACACGATGCACATCTCCACTAGGATGCGTCTCAAGGGTCAACAAAAGATTATCTAAAGACCTCTTACTCAGGCCATCCTTAATGAATTGTATTTTATCTTCACGGTTTACAGATACCATTCCTAAAGAACGACATGTCGCATTACAAGTCCATCTGGCACATCTGTGACAGACTTTCAGTCGTTTTGCATGACGTTTCTTTGCAAAAGTGCTTTTACCTGTTCTAGGCATGTGTGAAATGAAAGAATTGGAGGACTCGCCTGATAATCAGACCTTTGCTTCAATCAACCAACAAATATCTTCAGGAATTCCATGGTTCATTAACAACCTCAATCTTTCACACCTAGCACGGTAAATTTTTGTAATCGTATTCTGAGGCAGAGCGGGAAAATACTTTTTCAATTTTTCAAGAGTGGTGTCCATTTTCAAATGCGAATTGGATGGGAGATTCAACGAAAGAAGAAAGAGCAGAGAATTGCACAATTATATACACAGATATTAGTTATCATGGGAAACTGAAAGAACCAACTTAAGAGTCACGGAGTACCGTTATCCGCCATTTGACCAGGGTGAGAGAAACTAACAAAACAAAAGATACACCAAAACAAACACAAAACAATATGAGAAAAATAATCAATCTTTATATACAGGATCACTCAATTCAGTAGAGTCATTTTCAACTGAAAAATTATCAAAATAAACTTTCAACCGATGCCCATTTACCTTGAAAACATTGTCATTCTTTGGATTCTCGATATCACAGGCCCCATATGGATACACATGTTTCACAATAAAAGGACCGCTCCATCTTGATCTTAGTTTTCCAGGAAATAAATGGAGTCGAGAATCATAAAGCAAGACTTTTTGACCAACATTGAATGTTTTTCTCAGTATTTTCTTGTCATGAAACTCTTTGATTCTTGCTTTATGAATTCTTGAATTGTCATATGCATCATTTCTAATTTCCTCAAGCTCATTTATTTGTAATTTTATCAACTTGTACTAACACATCCTCAACTATTCCTCTAGGCACTTTTACAGATCTATCAGCAAGTAAAAGAGTTATAGAGGTTGGTTTTAACTCACCTAGATTGAGACTTTGAAAGACTGAATATGGAAGTAAATTCACACTAGCTCCAAGATCAAGTAAGGCTCTTTCAATTTTATGTTCTCCAATAAAGCAAGAAATTGTAGGACAACCAGGGTCTTTATATTTCAAAGCATTATTGTTTTGAAGAATGGCACTTACTTGTTCGGCTAAAAAGGCTTTCTTTTTCACATTCAGTTTTCTCTTCAAAGTGCATAGATCTTTCAAAAATTTAGCATAGGAAGGAACCTGTTTAATAGCATCCAACAAAGGTATATTGATCCTTACCTGTTTGAAAGTTTCAAAGATTTCAGAGTTGTGATTGACTTTCCTTTGTTTGGTCATGGCATGAGGAAATGGAAGTGCTGGCGGGCAATCAGCCTTTTCTTTGCAATGTTCAGGTTCAACCCCTTCCTTACCCTCAGAGATAGACTCATCATCTTTCTCACAAGGTTCAAGAATGGATTTTCAATAACCTTACCACTACGAAGAGTGATGACTGATTTGACTTGATCCATGTGTTGGCTTCCAGAACTACTCGCATTTGCATTGTATTGCCCTTTTGGATTTTGCTGTGATTGAGATGGAAACTTACCTTTCTCTTGGAAACTAAGAGCAGATGTTAATTTTGCAAGAGCATCTTTAAAATCTGTCATGCTTTGAGCAAGTTGAGTGTTGATTGTCTCCTGCTTTTCAATGAATGCATGCAATGTTTCCTCAAGATTTCTTCTAGGAGGTGGAGCATAAGGAGGTGCATATCCACGAGAATTTTTGAAAATTATGGTGTGCTTGAAACGGTGGCTGTGAAGTTGCGCATTGTTGCTATCAGTCTTCCAACTGAAATTTGGGTGATTTCTTTAACCAGGGTTATACGTTTGTGAGTATGGGTTATGGTTGGGTCTTTGGAAACTGTTTAAAGTATAAGCTTGTTCATGGAGGCATTCCCTAAAAGAAGGCAAAGTTGGACAATCATTTGTTTAGTGTTCCTTGGTTTCACAGATTTGACACACAATGTCTTGAACAGATTTTAATTGACCACTCGTTTTCAATTCAAGTGCTTCGACTTTTCTAGCTAAAGATGCAAACTTGGCTTGGAGGTCATGATCTTCCCTAAGGTTGTGCATACCTCCACTAGATGTATGAGGTTGAGTTTTACTTGGTGCCTCATAAGTACCTGTGGTGTCCCAATTTTGAGCATTTTCGGCTAGCAAGTCTAGGTACTGCATTGCTTCATTAGGGTCTTTATCTTTGAAAGTTCCATTGCACATCAATTCAACCATTTGCATATCTCTAGGTGTTAAACCTTCATAAAAATGTGAAACCAATCTCCATGTTTCAAAACCATGATGAGGGCAAGTATTAAGCAAATCTCGATACCTATCCCAACATTGGTAAAATGTTTATCCTGGTTTTTGAGTGAAAGTGATGATTTGTCTTTTGAAAGAGTTTGTTTTGTGAGACGGAAAAAACTTCTTTAAAAATTGTTGTTGCATTTCATCCCAAGCACGAATGGATCCTGGTCTCAAATTTTGTAGCCATGTTTTAGCTTTATCTTTTAATGAAAAAGGAAAAAGCTTTAATCAAATGATGTTCATGCTATAATTTGAGTCATTATAGATATTACAGACCTCCTCAAATTCCCTTAAATGCAAGTATGGATTTTCTAGGTCTAAACCATGAAAAGAAGGTAAAAGTTGAATAATGTCTGGCTTAAAATTAAAATGAGATGCATCAGGAGGGAAAACTATGCATGAGGGTGCACTTGTTCTTGTGGGATTCATGTGGTCTCTAAGTGTTCTCATACAGTTATTCTCATTATTCTCATTATGAAGCGATTGATTATCTTCTTCGGCCATATTTTCTGAAAATGATGAGGATACCCTATAAAGTCAACCACTTAATGTACGTGACCAAACTCTCATGCACGTGTAAAAAGAGAATAAAAGGAAGAAAAGAAAATAGAAGAAAAAGAAACAAAACAAAACAAAGAAAACAAAAGTTAGATAAAATGAAAAGTGAAAAGAGAAAATAAATTAAATATTATAATTTATACAAGAATTTACCTCCCTGGCAACGGCGCCAAAAACTTGACACGACCAAAAGCTTGATGTCTTCTCCCAAGTGCAGGAGTGTCGAAGTAATAAATAACCCGACAAGACCGGGGTCGAACCACAGAGAGGTTAATTGTATAAATTATAAATAACAAGACAACAACAACAACAACAACAACAACAATAATAGTAATAATAATAATAATGATGATGATGATGCGAACCTCGTGTTCACGTGGTCACGCAACCCACAATCAAGATTGAGATCTGATCCCGGAAAGCCGAAATAGGTCTGATATGAGTGCGACACAATGGAAACCTGCCCCAAGGCACCAACACTATTGGAATGAGTAGAATGACGCCACGAAGCCAGTTAATCTTCGATAAGTCAGATTCAGTTCGTTCAAGAACTGAAGAATGCAAGAATCACTCTCACACGTTAAAACTGAAAAATTCAGAATAATAATCATCAAAGCTGCTGAAATTTTGGCCTACATGAGTATAAATAGTTCTTGAAAAGTTAACCCTAATGGACCCTTTATGTGGACTTATATGAGGTCCACTCAAAACTGGCCCAAAACCCTAAAATGAAAAGCCCATAACTTAATCCAAACAAGCCTTGGATCCTAGCTTAAAACAAAGTATGAATTAAGCCCAAACAAGCCTTGGGCTGTAGCTAACAAAATAAAATAAAGCCCTTATCTCATGGCCCAAATAAGGTTGTATTGGACCCCTCTTGCACATGGATAAGATGTACTAGGATCTCCTCTTGATACTCCAATGGACCTTCCAATTCTGACATGGTGGAAACCTTCAAAACCAATGCATTCAATGCGTCCTTCAATGTCTTTGTCTTGGACCGAGTCATTGGTCCATTTGGAACATGTAATGGGTCCTTGCTAGTGTTTATGGGCTGGTCCGCATCATCCTCTTTCTCCTTGAAAGGATTCGACCTCGAATCAAAATCTGTGTCAAACAAAATAAGATCAGCAACATTAAAGGTAGCACTAACACTATACTCACCTGGAAGGTCAATTTTGTATGCGTTGTCATTGATTCTCTCTAAAACCTGAAAAGGACCATCACCACGAGGCTGTAATTTTGATTTCCTTTGGTTAGGAAATCGTTCCTTACGCATGTGCACCCATACCCAATCACCGGGTTGGAAAACAACCAGTTTACGTCCCTTATTTGCTTTAGAAGCGTAAAGTCTGTTCTTTTTCTCTATTTGTAGTCGAACTCCCTCATGGAGTTCTCTCACCATCTTTGCCTTCTTTTCACCATCTAAACTTACCCTTTCTTCAGAAGGTAAAGGAATTAAGTCCATAGGAGTTAGTGGATTAAAACCATAAACAATTTCAAAAGGAGAAAAAGTAGTAGTTGAATGCACAGTTCTATTATAAGCAAACTCAACAAAAGGCAAACATTCTTCCCAACTTTTCAAATTCTTTTGAATTACAGCACGTAAAAGTTGGGATAATGTTCTATTCACTACCTCAGTTTGTCCATCTGTTTGAGGATGGCATGTTGTCGAAAATAAGAGTTTAGTTCCCAACTTTCCCCATAAGGTCTATTCATCATCAAATGGTTGATTGGCATGACATTGTGTGGTTCAAGAATGCTGTCCCAAGACATGCATTTCTTCTATGGGTGGCTATCCAACGGAAACTCTCAACGCAGGATAGACTTCATCGGTTTGGTATTCATGGTCCCAATAGGTGCTCACTCTGTCTCCACAATAATGAAGATCACAACCACTTGTTCTTTGAATGCTCCTATACGAAAGCATTATGGTGGAATGTTTGTGACAGATGCGACATTCCAAGAATGACAAAAAGCTTGGATGAATGGATTCGATTGGGCATTGTCACTTGGCATGGAAAAAGTTTCGTTAACTTTTCTCGTAAACTGGGTTTCGCAGCTACAGTGTATTGTATCTGGCAAGAACGGAACGCGAGGATCTTTGCAGATGTGTCTAAAGCTTTGAATTTGGTTTTTGATCAAATCGAATGTATCATTCGCGATAAGCTTGTTTTGATGAGGAACGTTCAACAAACAGATGAAAACATAAGGATCCAAAGACTTTGGAGGGTCAATAACATGGACTCTTAATTTGATGTTTAGCTGGTTGTTTTTGTACCCTTAGCATATCTAGTTGGTCTAAGTTTTTGTTGTGTTATATGGCTAGCCTGTAGCCATTTGTTGGTTTTCGTTTATGTTCACATTGTAAATCTTGGGTATGCCCATTATATTCTTTGTATCATTTTCTTTTAATACATAAGTCAGCTTACCAAAAAAAAAAGTAACTAAGGAACTTAACATCACGATCTGACACTATACTCTTAGGAATGCCATGCAAACGTACAATCTCTCTAAAGAACAAGTCCGCAATATGAGATGCATCATCTGTTTTATGGCATGCAATGAAATGCGCCATTTTAGAAAACCTATCAACCACAACAAAGATAGTCTCTACCTTTCTTTGACCTAGGTAAACCTAAAACAAAGTCCATAGAGATATCTACCCAAGGTTCAGTAGGCACAGGTAGTGGTGTATATAGTCCATGCGGTTGTACTCTATATTTTGCCTTTCTACAAGCAATACACTGTTCACAAATTCGTTGCACATCTCTTTTCATCTTTGGCCAATAGAAATGCTCATGCAATACATCCAAGGTTTTCGCAACCCCAAAGTGACCCATTAAACCACCCCCATGTGCTTCACGAACAAGCAATTCACGCAAAGAACTAGTAGGAACACACAATCTATTCTCTTTGACAAATAACCATCCATCAAATAAAACTTACCGAAAGCCGAATGTCCACATGCATTATAAATCTCAGCAAAGTCAGAGTCATTATCATACAATTCCTTCACATATTCAAAACCTAACAATCTAGTATTCATGGTGTGTAAAAGAACATACCTGCGCGAGAGTGCATCAGCTACGATGTTCTCTTTCCCTTGCTTATACTTGATTACGTAAGGGAAAGTTTCAATGAATTCAACCCATTTTGCATGCCTCCTATTCAACTTACCTTGTCCTTTCAGATGTTTCAAGGACTCATGATCTGAATGGATTACAAACTCTTTTGGCCATAAGTAATGCTGCCATGTCTCAAGTGCTCTTACCAATGCATAGAGTTCTTTATCATAAGTTGGATAGTTCAAGGTCGCTCCACTTAACTTCTCACTAAATCCGAGATCTAGAGTTCCAAATATGATCCAATTACCGAGCAATGTTCTGGTTTGGACTACACCGGCATCTCTTTTCTAAGTTTGGCCATCTCTTTGTCCTTTCACTTTCAATACTTAAACTCATCAATCAATCCTTTTATTTATGTGATAGGCTTGCATTTAAGATGAGCATTTACCATAAATTAAGGTATCTTATAGTATCAAACTTGTTATTATAAAACATGCTTTAGTTAAGGAGTTATTGATACTTCAAGTGCAAAATGATGATATAAAACCTTGATAAACATGCACTTTTAAGTACTAATCACACCCCCACCCAATGAATATTGATTTGCGAACGAGAAGTATAAGGATGACGCCACGAAGACAATTGTTCTTTGATAAGTTGTTTTTTCAGTTCTTTAGAGAACCATGAAAGGGAGATTATCTCACCAACACACACACACATACAAAGTGCAACAAATAAAAAGTTTTATTAATCTGAATTGTCTAGCCTTACATCTCTGGTCATGCCCTTATTTATAATGACTCCAAACTAAAATAAACCTTAATGGACCCTCTATGTGGACTTATATGAAGCCCACTTACAATTAAACCCAAGTAATATAAATAAACCCTAAAATAAGAAGAAAATAATAATAAAATAAATAAATCCGAATTTAAAATCCTAAATATGATAGGATCAGATTTGTTGCCCTTTAGAAATCCCATATAAGCTAGGAGAATCAAATTTGAAGGTAGAATTAGTTCTGAAATCTTCTTTCTTTTTTGTAGCTAGGATGAATAATGAATCCTTGTAAGAAAAGGATTCTGAATCATTTATGAATCCTTGCCACACTTGGAAACTATGTTGCAGCCCATTAAAGATCTTTGTAGAATTAAGAGATTTCTAAAATAAGCTGCCACATCCTTTTAGGAAAAGAATCCTAGCCAAATAGGAAGTCCACAAGTCAAAAGGAAGTAAATAAGAAAACTCGTACAACCTATGTTGACCCGTGTCAGGATGTCTTACCGGACTCCGATGGGCATGATATTTTAACCCAAGGTAGGCAAACATGTCAGGAGCCTCCATGTAAAATTTCAGCCCGATCCAATGGTAGGATTGAGAATTATGACTATTGCCGCAAAACTGGACAGTTGCACATTTTACGTCAAAATTCGAATTTGACCTTGCTTGGATCGTATCACTAATGATGAAGATCCAAGACTGAAAGATATTCCTGTGGTGAAGGAATTCCCAGATGTGTTTCCTGAAGAACTTCTAGGACTACTCCTGGAGCGAGAGGTAGAGGTGTCTATAGAAACTTTTCTTGGAGTCCCACTCATAGCCCAACAACCGTATTGGATAGCTCCGACAGAACTGAAAGAGTTAAAGACTCAACTACAGGAATTGTTAGACAAAGGGTTTATATGGCCTAGTAATTCTCCTTGGGGAGTGTCGGTTCTATTTGTAAGAAAGAAAGATGGAACCCATAGACTTTGTATTGACTATCGACAGTTGAACAAAATAACAATGAAAAACAAGTATTTATTACCTTAGATAGATGATTTGTTTGTTCAATTAAAGGGAGTGAGGGCATTTTCAAAGATAGATTTGAGATTAGGGTACTATCAGATGAAGATTAAAGAAGCGAATGTAGCAAAGACTGCATTTAGAACCTGTTATGAACATTATGAGTTTTTGGTGCGACTGTTCGGGTTGACGAATGCCCCAGCCCTTTTCATGGACTTGATTAATCAAGTTTTCCAACCATACCTTAATAAGTTTGTGGTGGTATTCATTGATGATATACTGGTGTACTTGAATTCTTTCGAGGAGCACGAAGAACACTTGAGACAGACCTTACAAACCTTGAGAAATCACCAGTTATATGCAAAACTGAGTAAATGTGAATTTTGGCTGAAGAGAGTGACATTTCTGGGACATGTTATTTTAGCCAAAGGTGTTTTTGTAGACCCCTAGCAAGTAGAAACAGTCTTGAAATAGGAAAGACCAACTTTGGTCACCAAAATACGTAGCTTCCTAGGACTCGCAGGATACTAGTGGAGATTTATCGAAGGTTTTTCCCTGATTGCAACCCCTTTGACCCAGCTAACTAGGAAGAATAAGGAATTGGCGTGGGTGAAAGAATGTGAGAAAAGCTTTCAAGAATTGAAGAAGACACTCACCATTGCTCCAGTGTTAACCCTTCCTTCAAGGATCAAGGGTTTTGTGGTCTATAGTGATGCCTCGGGGAAGTGATTGGGGTGTGTTTTGATGCAACATGGAAAGGTGATCGCCTATGCATCAAGGCAGCTGAAGACTTATAAGGTGAACTACTTGGTGCACAACCTGGAGTTGGCTATTGTAGTATTTGCCTTGAGGATATGGAGACAATATTTGTATGGGTCTCGAACCTAATTTTTTACTGATCATAAGAGCTTGAAGTATCTGATGTCGCATAAGGAGTTAAACATGTGACAAAGAAGGTTGATAGAGCTCATTAAGGATTATGATTGCACCATAGAATACCAATTCTATGACAAGGAGGGGTCTAAGATTAGGAAGAATATGTAGGTCGAGGTAGAAACGAAACTCCAGTATCGAATGATGGATCATTGATGATGAGACAACGGTTATACGTGCCTAAAGACGAAATAGTCAATAGATGATTCTACAGGAAGCACATGAGTCTAAGATCTCCATACATCCTGGCAGCACTAAGATGTATCGAGACCTGAAACACCTCTATTGGTGGCCTAATATGAAAAGGGAAATAGCTGAGTATATGTCTAAGTGTGGAATATGTCAACAAGTCAAGGTTGAACATCGAAGGCCTGCGGGACCATTACAACCATTACAAATTACAGAATGGAAGTGGGAGATGATCACCATGGATTTTGTGTCAGGATTTCCTAAAAGGAGGAAAGGAAATGACGCGATATGGGTCATCGTAGATCAGTTGATGAAATTCGTATTATTCTTGCCTATAAAGATGACCACCTTTGTAGACAAGCTTGCCAAGATCTACATAAACAAGATGGTACGGCTCTTTTTACCCCCTTGTTCTTCAAACCTAAAATTGAAAATGATGAAGGATCTCGAAGAAAAATTGACCTAAACCCCCTAGGCTAATTGTAGAGGAAACTGAAAACAACTAAGAGGACAAGCAACAAAGACGAAATGAGACCAAATTCCAGAGCATCTAACTAAGGATGATGAATAAAATGGAAAGAATAAAACTTGGTAGAGGGCCGGCCACAACAATGGGACTGGTTGGAATGCATTCTGTAAGAAGTTACATGTGTGTGTTCATGTTAAAATCATGTGACTCTGCTAGGATTTGATGAAAGATGTGTCCTGGAATTGAACATGAACACACACATGATTTGGTGACAAGAACAATGCATTTTCAATTCCAGCACACATCTATCATCAAATCCCAGCTGAGTCACATGATTTTAACATGAACACACACATTCATCTTCTTACACAATGCATTCCAGCCAGTCTCATTATTATGGCTGGCCCTCTACCAAGTTTTATTCTTTCCATTTTATTCATTATCCTTAATTAGATGCTCTGGAATTCGATCTCATTTTGTCTTTGTTGTTTGTCCTCTTAGTTGTTTTCAGTTTCCTTTACAATTAGCCTAGGGGGTTTAGGTCAATTTTTCTTCGAGATCCTTCATCATTTTCAATTTTGGGTTTGAAGAACAAGGGGGAAAAAGGAGACTACATAACCTATACATTTCAACTCTAAGTAGGTCTAGACAGTTTGGTAGTATTTCTCCTTCCTCTTTCTCCCATTTTTCCCCTTCTTCTTCCTCTCTTAGTTCTCCTTTTCTTTTTCTTTATTTTCTGCCAGTTTCTTCCCACTCTTTCCAGCCCCCTTTCCTTCCCCCTAAACAGCTGCTGAGCCTTCATTCATGATCTCAACTCTCTTTCACATGTTCAAAAGGTATTCTTTGCTGGTTTTCGTTTGAATTTTTATTTGGAAGGTGGAAAAGAAAGACATGCAGCTGAACATGTAGCTATAGCTGCAGCTGCAGGAGGCAGACTTTAGGAAGAGGAAGGGTCACCTTCTTTCTCTCCTTGCATTTATACTTCACATAAATTGAGGTGGGGTGTTTGGGGTTGGTGTTCTTGTACGTGTTTTGGTGTATGTGAAAAACTAGTTTTACCCCTCCCTCCCAGCTCCTTAAGACAATCTAATTTGTTTCCCTAACTTTTATAACATTGCATCGCTGCCGATTTAGGAAATCAACAGCGAAAACTGCATCACTGCCGATTCATAAATTGGCAGCGATGGTGGAGTCATTAGAGCCAAGGATGACTCATCTTAAGGTGGGGGGGGTTGTGATATCCCTTATCGAAAGCAAACGTCTAGAGCTAGGGCTTTATAAGTAGTACTAGTTACTAATCTATTGTGAGTATTTTGGGACGTTAGGCTCAGAACTGGGCTCGCATCACCAGGAACAAAACCGTGAGGGCGGTAAGGCTCAAAGCAGACCCTCTTGTAGAGGATAGGAAACCAAAGCCCAAACCATATTTTCCCTTGAAAGGGAAATAGATGAACCCTTCCAGAGAAAGGTAGTTAACAAGCCCTCAATCTTCCTGATAATAGAACAAGAAAGGCTAAACATATCTGGATGGAAAAAAGAACGGATTTGATAAGTTACAAAAGACCAATATATTTATGAGATATCGAGGTCCACAGCCTGATCTTTAGAGAGAATCTACTCAACCAAAGCCATGCAGTCACTATGTTTCAACCAAGTAGTAATCAAAGGAACCCCAAAGTATCTGACTGGTATAACCTAACCTAAAACCAAGAGATCCAAGAGAGATGCTTTCAAATCATCATTCATACCTGATAAGAAATCATGACTCTTCTCTAGGTTGATCACTAGCCCTGATAAAATAACAAAGTCATCTGCTGGTATGCATCCAATTGGGGCCTGTGCTGCATTTTATGCTACTTTCCAGGCATTGGGTTCTTGTTGTCATTTTTAGGGTTTTTGCTACCTTCTACAGCGTTGTTTATGTAGTTGTTTGTTAGGTTATGTTTAAGTCTGTAATGTATTGATATTTGTTTAAGTGAGCATGTTCCCCTAGCCTTTATATGTATATACTTGTACATTATAACTTGATGGTTTCCAACTTAGTTTCATTTTGATCTATAAAATTTCTTACATTTGATAAAAAAAAAAAAAATAGCGTCATCCAGAGCCCTCCTCGCTACCCCTACTGAATCCATGTCTACCTAAAAAAATATCATAAGGTCATCAGCAAAACATAAATGAGTAATACTCTACTGCTGACACCTTCAGTGATAATGGTTTCTCAGGTCCCGAGCAGCCTTTTTAAGAATACCCTCAAGCCCTCTATAGCCAGCACAAAAAAATAAAGAGTTATACTGACATGATCTAGGCAAGGTCAAATTCGGATTTTGATGTAAAATGTGCAACTATCTAGTTTTATGGCAATAGTCATAATTCTCAATCCTACCATTGGATCAGGCTGAACTTTTACATGGAGTCTACTGACATGTTGTCCTACCTTGGGTTAAAATATCATGTCAATCGGAGTTCGGCAAGATATCCAAACACGGGTTAACAGAGGTTGTACGAGTTTTGTTATTTACTTCCTTTTGACTTGTGGACTTCTTATTTGACTAGGATTCTTTTTCTAAAATGATGTGGCAACTTATTTTGGAAATCTCCTAATTCTAAAAAGATATTTAATGGGCTACAACATAGTTTCCAAGTGTGGCAAGGATTCATAAATGTTTCAGAATCCTTTTCTTACAAGGATTCTTTATTCATCTTTGCTACAAAAAGGAAAGAAGATTTCAGAATTAATTCCACCTTCAGATTTGATTCTCCTAACTTATATGGGACTTCTAAAGGGCATTATTTTCTTCTTAGTTTAGAATATTTAGAATATTTAGAATTCTATCATATTTAGAATATTAAATTCAGATTTATTTATTTTATTATTATTTTCTTCTTAGTTTAGGGTTTATTTATATTATTTGGGTTTAATTGTAAGCGGGCATCATATAAGTCCACATAAGGGGTCCATTAGGGTTTATTTTAGTTTGCAGTCAATATAAATAAGAGCATAACCAGACAAGTAAGGTTACACAATTCAGATTAATAAAACTTCTTGTTTGCCGCACTTTGTGTGTGTGTGTTGTTGAGATAATCTCCCTTTCATGGTTCTCTAAGGAACTGAGAAACAACTTATTGAAGAACAACTGTCTTCATGACGTCATCCTTATACTTCTCGTTCACGAATCAATATTCGGTGGGGGTCTCCATTTCCAATAGTGTCGGTACCTAGGTACAAGTTATCTTTGTGTCACACTCCTATCAAACCTGATTTACTTGGCTTTCCAGGAATTGTTGTCTTTAAGTACAGGTTACGTGACCACGTGATCATGAGGTTCGCATCACATACGATCACTTTGCCAGATACCCCTTGTCGACTAAAAAAAAACACACACAACTCCCCATTCATAGCCAATAAGACATGTACAATAGACATGCAAACTTCAATCCATCTAATCATAGAGCTAAGGACTCCAATAGCTCTCAAACCTAAGAGGATGAATTCCCAATTAACTATATCAAAAGCTTTCCTGATGTTAATTTTGGAAGCACATTTAGACATAGTATCAGGTAAATGATAATTATGCATGAGTTCTTATGTCAATAAAATGGTATTTGATGTCTATCTCCTAGGCACAAAAGCAATATGAGAATGTCCTATAACATCAAGCAGTATCAACTACAACATGCTCACAATGACTTTAGATATGCACTTATATATCATATTATAGCAAGATATAGGCCTAAAGTCATATTCATAGTAACATGATTCTCTACTTTTAGAAGCTATTATAGTAGCATTAACACATTTAGGCAAAGTAGAGAATTCAAAGAAATATTTCATTGCAATAATAGAATCACTACCAAGCATCCCCTAACTCCTTTTTGAAAAACAATGAAAAACAAGACTTGGGTCTTGTGCTTTATCATTAAGTTTGGAGAACAAAGCCTCCTTATTCTCATCATACACAATAACAGTCTCCAGAGTAGGTAGCATATCATGTGAAATACAACCAGAAAAGCACCTAGAGGCATTAGCTGGGAGTGGTGACTAAATGGGAAGATAGCGAACCTCGAAATAAGTTGACTACCAACTGACCAAAATCCTACTAATTTGTCACTCGAGCTCCTATCTCACTAGTCAAAACATGAATCTTGTTCTTGTCTATCTATAAAGCAGTGATCTATGGAAGAATTTTGTGTGTTTACCACCCAGGTTTAGCCATTGAAACCAAGATCTCTACTTATAAAAAGCCTCTTCATCCTTACACAACTAAGCATATTGTCTAGCAAGGACCTTATCAATATCCATATACTATCTAGACTGAGGAGACCGATCAAGTAGAACCTATGTTTTTTTTTCGTAAGCTGACTTATGTATTAAAAGAAAATGATACAAAGAATATAATGGGCATACCCAAGATTTACAATGAGGACAGAAACGAAAACCAACAAATGGCTACAGGCTAGCCACAACAAAACAAAAACTTGGACCAACTAGATATGCTAGGGGTACAAAAACAACCAGCTAAACATCAAATTAAGAGTCCATGTTATTGACCCTCCAAAGTCTTTGGATCCTTATGTTTTCATCTGTTTGTTGAACATTCCTTATCAAAACAAGCTTATCGCGAATGATACATTCGATTTGATCAAAAACCAAATTCGAAGCTTTAGACACATCTGCAAAGATCCTTGCATTCCGTTCTTGCCAGATACAATACACTGTAGCTGCGAAACCCAGTTTACGAGAAAAGTTGACGAAACTTTTTCCATGCCAAGAGACAGTGGCCAATCGAATCCATTCATCCAAGCTTTTTGTCATTCTTGGAATGTCGCATCTATCACAAACATTCCACCATAATGCTTTCGCAAAGGAGCATTCGAAGAACAAGTGGTTGTGATCTTCATTATTGCAGAGACAGAGTGAGCACCTATTGGGACCATGAATACCAAACCGATGAAGTCTATCCTGCGTTGAGAGTTTCCGTTGGATAGCCACCCAAAGAAGAAATGCATGTCTTGGGACACCATTCTTGAACCACACGATGTCATGCCAATCAACCATTTGATGATGAATTCTTAGTTGTTCCCAAGCTACTTTGACTGAGAAACTCTGATTTGGCGAATCCAACCAAACAATCTCATCCTTTTGCCCCTTAGGAGTAGAGGTGGAAGGAATAGCTTCTAAAATGGGGTGCCAGCCAATAGCATGAGTGATAGGAATTCTCCATTCTAAGTTATTAATCAGCACGTTCACTCTCGCGTTGTGTTCCATACCTGAATCATAGATGAAACGTTCACCGTAGGTATCAGCGAGCGGGCTGTGAGGATGCCAATTGTCAAACCATAGAGAGGTTGTCATTCCATCTCCGATGACGTGCTTCATCTTCGGCCATGCTAAGGATCTGAGCTTTTAGAATCTTTCCCCAAGCCCAAGAGCAGCTTCCTGGCGCCTTGATTGTCCAGAAATTCCTACCTCGCAAGAGATTGGATCTGATCCAAGTAGACCAGATTGAGCCATCTGAGTCATCGCACAAGTTCCAAATATGTTTCAACAAGGCAATCTTGTTCCATTCTGCTATCCTTTTTTATGCCTAGCCCCCCCTCCTTTTTTGGAAGACATACCTGATCCCAAGCCACTTTAGCCCTGGTAGTGCTCATATCTGAACCTGACCAAAGAAAGGATCTCATAATTTGCTCAACATTTTTCACTACTTC
Source organism: Populus alba (assembly GCF_005239225.2). Classification (NCBI taxonomy): domain Eukaryota; kingdom Viridiplantae; phylum Streptophyta; class Magnoliopsida; order Malpighiales; family Salicaceae; genus Populus; species Populus alba. The sequence continues at coordinate 3,365,499 of NC_133293.1, forward strand.
CCCAGGTAATAGGAATACAGATGCCCAATAGACCTGGATGGAGAATAAGACTGAGTTAATCAGTTGTACTCGCCCTGCGAAAAGAGAGTGTTCTACAGGTCCAATGTCGAACTTTGGCGGTAATTCGATCCACGAGGCCCTTACAATTAACAGCCTTTAGTCTGGACGAGATAAGAGGCACTCCCAAATATTTTCATAGGAAGCTCCCCCTCTCTAAACCCAAGAATACTGATAATCTGTTCCCTCTCAGCTCCTAACGAACCGCTCAAGAAGATGTCACTTTTGTTTGGATTTGGATATAGACCTGATAGAACCTGAAACTCTGTGAGTACATTTTTGATCATACGGATTGAATGTACATCCCCTTTGCTGAATATCATCAAGTCGTCGGCAAAGCAAAGATGAGAAATTCTGTCCTTCTTGCATCTCCAGTGGAACTTGAAGTTTTTGGTTGGCACTCATATTGCAGAACAGCCCTGACAGGATTTCCATGCATAGGACAAACAAATATGGAGATAATGGATCACCTTGTCTCAGCCCTCTCCCCCCTTGGAAGTAACCCGCAAGTTCACCGTTGACGTTGATTGAGAATTGACATGATGTAACACAAACCATGATCCAATCAATGACTGTTCTAGGGAATCCCATTTTTTATCAACGTAGCATCAACGAAATCCCACCGAACAGAGTCATAAGCCTTCATCAGGTCTACTTTCATAGCACAACGAGCAGGACCCGTAGTTGTGTGATAGCCTTTCATTAGTTCCTGAGACAAAAAGAATATTGTCGCTGATTCTCCGTCCAGAGATAAAAGCTGTTTGATACGGACCTACTAAGGATGGTAAAACAACTTTCATTCTCCCAGCTAGAATCTTCGCGATGCATTTGTATACTGTATTGCAGCAAGATATAGGACAAAAATCTGTCAACCTCGTAGGATTAGCAACTTTAGGGATAAGGGAAATGGATGTAGCATTCATTTCTTTAAGCATTCTACGAGTCTGGAAGAAGGAGCTAACAGCGTTGATTACATCTTCCCCCACTATGTGCCACATTCTTTTGAAGAAACCTGCGTTGAAGCCATCTGGACCAGGAGCTTTGTTGTTTTCAAAACTAAACATAGCATGCTTAATCTCCTCTCTTGTGACATCTTGTGCTAGTACATGCTGTTGAGTTGCTGACAATTTGTAAATAATTGCCGATTGCATCACTTCCTCGTTCAGGACCCTAGGCATTTGTTTCACTCCCAATACACGCTGGAAGTATGCAATTACTTCTGATTTGACTGCCTCGTGTCCTTCAGCGACTTCTCCATCCTCCCTTGTAACCGAGAGAAGCTTATTTCTATTTTGTCTACCATTTACTGATTTGTGAAAGTAGCTAGTATTCTGATCCCCCAAGCTAAGCCATTGTATCCTTGCCTTTTGTCTGAAAAAACACTCTTCCGCCCTGACAGTAGAAGCATAGTTACAAACAGCATCTCTTTCTCGCATACGCAATGTTGGATCCTCAGGCGCTGTATGCAGAGCTTGTTGAGCCCTATCCATGTGATCTTTTGCATCTTTGACTCTATCGGAAATATTGGAGAAGTGAGTCTTATTGAAATGTTTAAGTTCCTGCTTTAGCTTCCTTAGTTTGCAACACAATTGATACATTGGACAACCTCCTGAATGCTGATCCCATACTTTCTTCACCAAGGGCATGAACTCGTCATGATCCATCCACATATCGAAGAATCTGAATGGTTTCTTTATGTTCTGAACATTGCCAGTGACTTTTACCACCATGGGAGAATGATCTGACATACCAGCAGGCAAGAATCTCGCTTCTGACAATGGGAAGCGCATATTCCACTTCTCATTCACAAGCACTCTATCTAGTTTCCGCATAATCATATTCTCAGGACATTGGTTCGTCCAAGTATAATGCATACCTGAATACCGAAGATCATCCACTTTCGCTTCACGTATACATGTTTCCAATCTGTCCATATGACCAGCCCACGTAGAAGACCCCCCTAACCTCTCTGACTGGTTGCGGATAGCATTAAAGTTGCCCATAAGAATCCATGGGGTTGACTCCCATCCATCACTACGACTCACAATATCAGACCATAAAGCCTCACGTACAGATGCATTATTGTCTCCGTAAATGATTGAAGTATTAAAACAGATATTGGTAGCTAATATCATGACAGAAACATGGATAGCCTGGTCTGACATTCCCAGAACATCCACCTTCACCAAATCAGCATTCCAACAAACCCAAATACGACCACGACAAGAGAAATCATAATTATACAAGAATGACCAATTACGCAGAAGAAGTTGCGAAACATTATCTTTATTCCTGTCTCTAACCCGAGTTTCAACCAAACCAAAAAAAACCATCCTCTCTTGATGGATGAGCTGACGCAGTTCTGAATGCTTTATGGGATCATTCAAACCTCTAACATTCCAAACATCCAATAATCATAGGGAAATAGAGAGGAGTACCAAACATCAACACACGGATTACCTTGACTTGCCCCCCCTCGAGGAGCCAGATTTCTTACTCTTCTTTGAAAAGCCTGGAGAACCCGTTTTCTTTTTTTCTAGAGAGTCTCTAGCCTTGCTAGCTAACTGATTAATAAAAGTTTCCCCGTCAGAAGAAATCGGACTTTGCGGACTTGTTGGGATCAGTGACGTCGACTCCTTATCATCATCTTCCTTACCTGTACCACCTCCCATAAGTCCAATATCAACATTCACCTCATGACTAACAGGGTTCATGGTTGCATTACAGATGGTTGAACTTTGATCTAAAGAAGTACATGCATCCCCTTCCTCCGGCACCATGTCTGCTCGTAAGCTCTTCAAAATAAGAGGAGAGGTAGGATTTTCATCTTCATAACAACCAGCATTGGGCATATCTAATGTCGCAGATTCATTCGTATTACAATCAGCACTCTGTAAAGCAGATGCTAAACAACCATTCTCATTACAATTAAGCTCTTTAGATGCCAAACAATCATTCTCACCAATCGTAACACCCTTATTTCGTTTACCAACTACCTGCCATTGAAGCTGATTCTGCTTATTATCTGCATGTTTAGAGTTCACAACTCCTATTTTCCTTTTGCCCTCTGCCCCCATTGTACGATCATCAACTTTACTGGTAGCACATATCGCTGTGGTATGTCCAAAGACATTGCAATTATTGCACCTTGAAGGAATCCATTCATAATCCGCTGAAATTGTTATGAATAACCCATTTGGACAACGAAGGTCGTATTCCTTCACCAGCGTTTTCGAAGCTTCTATCTCAACGCAAACTCTTGCGTAGCTAAGCCTTTTACGCAACAATGTAGTAAGGTCAGCATGAAGGGGAACCCCAATAGCACTCGCTACACAACTCAGCCCCTTAACAGTCCAATACTCGAGAGGAACATTGTAGAGCTTAACCCATACCGGAACTCTATCCAGATCATCTTTCAAAAATTGCATGTTCGGATGCCAACGTTTAAGCACCAAAGGTCTGTTGGCCATGTGCCATGGGCTCTCTCCAGAACATTAGTGGCGCGATCGACAGAATCAAAAGTGAAGAGAAAGAATCCATTATCAGAAGATAAAACTTCGGATAGACCGTGGGAGCCCCATATTCTTTTAGCAATAGAATTAACAACAGGATAGGGTAATTTCTGACCCACGAAATGACCAACTAGAGTGGATTTCCAAAGTTCACAGCCATCCTCAAACACATCAAGTGGAGGAGCTACTGTCACACGACCATCAGTTATTGCGGGGGGAGCAAAATGCAAGTTACGGACTGGATTCATATCAAGGGACATCCTACCCTTATTTTCATCAACATCAGAGCCCTTCAAAGCATTTAAAAAATTCAATTTGGGGCTAAGGTGTAGCTGTTCTTGTTGCTTAGACCCAACCTTCAACTCATCACCTTTAGAACCCAACACAGGATTTATGTCATGACTATTTAGCATGTCTTGGAGCTCTAATTGTAAAGTATGTCCAGATTTAACTCCATTGTGTTGTTCAATGTCAGAGCTAACCATTGGAACAAATTTGACAGCAGAACACAAAGACAATTTGGCAGCATACAAATACTAGAAAAAACTCAGTCCAAGAAGCACTAATAAGCGACCAGCACTATGATTGGAACACCGATCAGTTCAAAAATCCCAACGGTTCAAAGGAAGATACACATGTTATGTATAACATATTCAAAAATCAGCACAGTTTAACAGTTGGATCGCCGCAGATCTTAATTATACCGAAACTGACCTGAGAATGACGACCTTCTGTTGAACATGTAGACAACGTTTCTGGAGGCTTAATTTCTAATCTCCACCGTTCAGAATGTGTATCATAACCAGATGCATCACATATCCAAAAATAAGCTTGATCCAACGGTGGAAGAAGGAGAAATATGCCGGCGGCTCTGACTGTTCCGAGAAGGATTTCTCCAGAAATGTTCAAATGGCTGGCTTCCGCAGGAGGAATCCAATATGGACGATCCCTCTGGACAGAATGTAGGCAATATAGATGTTCACAACATACCAAAAAATAGTCCGGATCCAACGGTATAACAAGGCAAAACGGGCCGGCGACTCTGACAGCACTAGGGGGTTTTCCAGAAAATTTCAATTGTCCAGATTTCTTAAACGGCGGCAGTTTTAGAAGATCCCTCCGGTCAGAATGTAGACAATAGTTCAGTTCACAACATAACCAAATCTTGGCTTGATCCAACGGTGGTCGCCGGAGATATGGCTGTTGGAGCACCGCCCCTTTGAATCTTTCCTCTCTAACCTCTCTCTAACCTCTGTGTATCCAGTAAGTAGAACCTATGTTGCATCCCACTAAGCCTTCATCTCTATCACATGGCTAGATTTGTGGCTTGTGTGATGACGATATAGAGACTTCAACTTAGGCCTCAACAAACTCAATCTTTTGGTAAGCCTATACATAGGTGTACCCTCTATTCTCTTATGCCAGACATCCTCAACCATTCCCAAGAAATCATCCCTATTAGTCTAAAAATTTAATAACTTAAAGGAATTTCTTACCTTGGGAATTGATGTACCAAATTGCACCACCATATCACTGTGATTTGAATGCTCTCTAAGTAAGAATTCTAAACAAGTAGTTGGCTAGGTAGTGAACTAGGTAAAGTTGCCAAAAACCCAGTCTAGCTTCTCTAAAATAGTGCTTGCATCTTGCTGATTGTTATGCCATGACAATTTCAAACTTATATAAGGAACTTTAACCAGTTCCACATCCTGTACACAGGCACCAAAATTATCCATATATTAACGATATACAAGATCACCCCCACACTTATATAAAGTGCTTAAAAAGCTTAAAGTTAGAAGAATACAAGCTTCTCTCACTTTTTCTTATTTTATAATTGAAGTTACATGGGATATTTATACCCAAAGTAATGTTAGTAGAAGTCTATAATAATCTACCAGATTACATAAAAATAGGAAATGTCAAAAGAATAGGAACCACTAACATAAGAATAGGAACCACTAACATACTCTCCTAACAAACTTATTCAAATCTAAATTTGAATTTGAATAGAAACTAATTATACTTATCTTCAACACTCCCCCTCAAGTTGGTGCATAAATATCTATCATGCCCAACTTGCTGATGAGAAACTCAAAGCTTGATCTGAACAATCCTTTTGTAAGAATGTCACCTATTTGTTGTGTTGTTGGAACAAACAACATACAAATAATACTAGCCTCTAATTTCTCTTTTATAAAGTGTATGTCAATCTCAACATGTTTAGTTCTATCATGCTGCACAGGGTTATGAGCAATGCTAATTGCAACCCTGTTGTCACAATATAGTTTCATTGGCATCTCTAGTGGTCTTTTTAATTCTTTAAGAATCTTTTTAAACCACAAGATCTCACATACTCCAAGATCCATAGCCTGATACTCAGCTTTTGCACTACTTTGTGCTACTACACTTTGTTTCTTACTCCTTTAAGTGACTAAATTTCCCCATATATAGGTGCAGTAACCTGATGTGGATCTTTTATCTGTAATTGAACCTGTCCAATCTGCATCTGTATATGCTTTAATAGTCTTATGCTCACTCTTTTTGAAGAACAATTGATATGGTTCAGCCCTATGATACGACCCAAGAAAGGTTAGATTCAGATTTTGGCGTAAAAAGCACAACAGTCCAGGTTTACGACAATAGTCATAATTCTCAATCTGACAGTTGGATCGAGCTAATATTTTATGTGGACTCTCCAAACATGTTTTACTACCTTAGGTTAAAAATTCAGGTCAATCGAAGTTCGGGAAGGAACCGCAATACTGGTCAACAGAGGCTGTATGAATTTTGTTATTTACTTACATTTGACTTGTGGGCTTCCTATTTAGTTAGGATTCTCTTCCTACAAGGATCTTTAATGAGCTGCAATATAATCTACAGGTGTGGCAGTGATTCATTAATGTTTCAGAATCCTTTTCTTATAAGGATTCCTTATTCATCCTAGCTACACAAGGAAAGAAGGGCTGGTGGTATTTTTATTATTTTCTTTAATGTTTGGGCTTAATTAAAACTTTGTTTTGAGCTAGGGTCCAAGGCTTGTTTGGATCAAGTTATGGGCTTTTCATTTTAGGGTTTTGGTAAGTCCACATAAGGGGTCCATTAGTGATATGGACAAGTCCAGAAACACCAACAAGGACCCATTACATGTTCCAAATAGACCAATGACTCGGTCCAAGACAAAGACATTGAAAGACGCATTTTATGCATTGGTTTTGAAGGTTTCCACCAAGTCAGAATTGGAAGGTCCATTGGAGTATCAAGAGGAGATCCTAGTACATCTTATCCATGTGCAAGAGGGGTCCAATACAACCTTATTTGGGCCATGAGATAAGGGCTTTATTTTATTTTGTTAGCTACAGCCCAAGGCTTGTTTGGGCTTAATTCATACTTTGTTTTAAGCTAGGATCCAAGGCTTGTTTGGATTAAGTTATGGGCTTTTCATTTTAGGGTTTTGGGCTAGTTTTGAGTGGACCTCATATAAGTCCACATAAAGGGTCCATTAGGGTTAACTTTTCAAGAACTATTTAAACTCATGTAGGCCAAAATTTCGGCAGCTTTGATGATTATTATTCTGAATTTTTTCAGTTTTAACGTGTGAGAGTGATTCTTGCATTCTTTAGTTCTTGAACGAACTGAATCTGACTTATCGAAGATTAACTGGCTTCATGGCAACATTCTACTCATTCCAATAGTGTTGGTGCCTTGGGGCAGGTTTCCATTGTGTCGCACTCATATCAGACCTATTTCGGCTTTCCAGGATCAGATCTCAATCTTGATTGTGGGTTGCGTGACCACATGATCACGAGGTTCGCATCAGTTGGTATCAGAGCTAGGCTCCGAAACAAGGTCATATCATTCTGTTCTTTTCGTTTTTTTTAGTGTCCCTTAAGTTTTTCAGTGTTTACATCCATCTTCTTGTTCTTCGTGTCTGTCTCATCTAAGCAAAAAAAAAAAAAGTTTATATTTCATCTTGTTACTGTCTCTAATCATATCAATTTGTTAAAAAGAAAAAAAATCAAAAAGAAATAGAGAAAAGAGTGATTAGTTGAAATTTGAAGGATCATTCAATTTTTGCCGCAGAAACACAAATCTTGGTGAACCATAAGCAAACCACCTCGGAATCAATTTAAACTTCATATTCAGTCTATTGGGGGTGGGATCGCATGATATATCAAAGCTGGGCTTATTCTGATATTATTTGCTTGAGGTTTTAATTCGAGTTTCAATTCTGCCGCAAAACACTACTCTTAGTGAACCCTAGGTAAAACACCTTGAAATCTATTGAAACTTCATATTCTGAGTATTGGGTATGCGATTGCACCACATATTAAATTTGGGATTATTTTGATATCGCTTTCTGGAGGTTTTAATTGGAGGTTCAATTCTGCCGCAAACTGATCATACAAGGGGTTTGGGTGCCTAGACATAAGAGAACGACCTATAAATTGAGTATTAGTGTTTTCATAGTCTTGTATTACCAAATATTGAATTTGAGGTCATTTCGAGATCGTTTCGTCTGGGTTTCAATTCTGTTACGTAAAAATTGCGTAATAGGATAGATTTGCGTCAGGTTTGAGAACATGATCTATACAGTTTAGGTTTGTCTTAATCTTTTTATTTCTATTATATTTGGGTTATCTAGGAGTCAAGTAATTGTTTTCGCTAATACTCGCTTTTGTTTTATTTCGTGTCTTCGTTTCGTTAATAATTCGCACGAATTTGCATTGCTACTCGCAAAATCGTAATCGTAGTTTCGTTTTGGTTTGTTTTCAGTATATTGTTTTGCTTCTTGAGTCTGAAAATTATAATTAGAGTGCACCGCGAAAGCTACTGACTTTGATTTGTTGATTTCAGTTCCTAAAGAACCAAAAGCAAGCAAGTTGTGAGGTAAAAGGCGTAGAGAGCTTAATAGAGTGAAAAGCCTTTATTTTATTTTGTGTGATACACGAGAGATGTGAGGATATATTTGTGCTACTGACCAAATTTTGCAGATTCAAAGAATGTCTGAAAACAACGAATCAGCGACACAAAACATTTACGTAGCTTTCCAATTGCGATCCATAGGCCAGCAACTTGAGCTGTTGTCTAGGACGTACAAGGATCTGAAAGATGAGGTGAATTCGATAAAGCAACAAAATAGTGGGGCTGATCGCCGGGGAAATACGGTCCGATGGCGGCACAGAATGTCAGATCTGATTTTGAAGAGTTTGTTGATGAAAACGCAGATGGGGGTGAAGATGACTATGATTTTGCATCAGCTGGCCAAGGAATCAGGTCTGGACCGAACAGGGCTAGGATGGGGACTTGGACACCATTAAACTGAAAATTCCTACCTTTCAAGGTAAAAACGATCAGGAGGCTTATTTGGAGTGGGAGAAAAAGGTGGATTGGATTTTTGATTGCCATAGCTATTCTGAACAAAAAAAGGTGAAATTGGTGATAATTGAGTTTACGGAGTATGCATTGATTTGGTGGGATCAGATTGTGATCAGTAGGAGGAGGAATGGCGAGCGACCCGTTCAGACTTGGGGGGAGATGAAAGTCTTAATGAGGAGACGATTTGTGCCAAACCACTATTATAGAGACTTATATCTAAAGCTCCAAGGTCTGAATCAAGGTTATAAGACAGTAGATGAATATCACAAAGAGATGGAGATAGCAATGATTCGGGCTAATGTTGTTGAGGATAGAGAAGCCACCATGGCTAGATTTCTTAATGGGTTGAATCGGGACATTGCTAATGTGGTTGAGCTACAGCACTATGTGGACTAGAGGACATGGTTCACATGGCGAAGAAGGTGGAGAGACAACTTAGCGTTTAATTTGGGTTCGTCATCATCTTGGAAGCCAAATCTAAAGAGAGAGGGCACTGTCCGCCCAAGATCCTTTGGTCCTTCTAGAACTGAACCACCAAAGGCTAAAGTTGATGTCCCTACTGATGCCAAAGGTAAATCTGAAACTCAACCTAAACGTACTCGTGATGTTAAATGTTTCAGGTGTCAGGGACATGGACATTATGCTTCAGAGTGTCCAAACAAGAGAATCATGATGATTAGAGATAATGGTGATGTGGAATCTGAAAGTGACAGTTCTGATTGTGAAGGCATGCCACCATTGGAGGATAGTGATGGGGATGAGTTAGCATTACCGATTGAGGAGTCCTTGGTTATAAGGCGAACACTTCAGGTTTAGGTCAAAGAAGATGATACTAATGAACAAAGGGAGAACATCTTCCATACGCGTTGTTACGTACAAAGAAAGGTGTGTGGTTTAATTATAGATAGTGGAAGTTGTGTTAATGTTTGCAGTGCCACCCTTGTTAGTAAACTGAATTTGTGTACTGCTAAGCATGCTAAACCATATAGATTGCAATGGCTGAATGATAGTGGTGAAGTGAAAGTGACTAAACAGGTTGTGGTTTCATTTTCGATTGGAAAATATGTTGACGAAGTTCTGTGCGACGTGGTACCAATGCAAGCAAGTCACATCTTGTTGGGGAGACCATGGCAATATGATAGGAAGGCAATTCATGACGGGGTTAAAAATAGGTATACCATTGTAAAAGATGGTAAAACCATCACTCTTGTACCTCTTACACCCAAACAGGTGTATGATGATCAAATAAAGCTAAAAAGTGAGCATGGGGCGATGGGGAGAGAAAATCAAGGTGAGGAACACGGGGAGAGAAGACCATCAAATTCGGCTAGAACCCAAACCACTACAACCCATTCGGCCACCCATCCAAACACAAGCAAATATTCGGCCAATACTCCAAACAAATCAAACCATTCGACCACAACTCAAAAACACCCAAATCTGGCTGAGAGTGGAGGTAAGACAAGAGGAGTGAAGAAAGTCAGCAAGTGTGATGAGAATTGTGTGGAAAAACTAAAGAAACAACCCAATTTTTATGCTAGAGAGGGTGAGGTCAGATCTGCATTTTTCACTAACAAGCCAATGATCTTACTTGTGTATAAAGAGGCTTACTTTAATACTAATGATCTTGATCATATTGTGCCTAGTGTTGCAATTTCTTTGTTGCAAGGATTTGATGATGTGTTCCCCGACGATACTCCTAGCGGATTACCACCATTGAGGGGGATAGAGCATCAGATTGATTTCGTACCCGGAGCTTCAATTCCTAACCGACCAACTTATAGAAGCAATCCCGAGGAGACGAAGGAGCTTCAAAGGCAAGTTGATGAGCTGATGGAAAAGGGCTACATTCATGAGAGTATGAGCCCGTGTGCTGTACCCATGCTACTTGTGCCACAGAAGGATGGAACATGGAGGATGCGGGTTGATTGCCGAGCCATCAACAACATAACAGTAAAATATAGACATCCCATTCCTAGGCTTGATGACATGTTAGATGAGTTACATGGATACTATATTTTCTCTAAAATTGACTTGAAAAGCGGGTACAATCAAATTAGGATGAAAGAAGGTGATGAGTGGAAAACAGCATTTAAGACTAAGCATGGTTTGTATGAATGGTTAGTAATGCCATTTGGACTTACAAATGCACCTAGTACGTTTATGCGTTTAATAAATCATGTGTTGCGTGCATTCATAGGTAAGTTTGTGGTTGTGTATTTTGATGACATTTTGATATATATCAAGAACTTAACTGAGCATCTTGATCATTTGCGTAATGTACTTAGTGTGTTGCGTAGTGAGAAATTCTATGCTAATTTTAAAAAGTGTGCCTTTTGATTAGTACTTAAAAGTGCACGTTTATTAAGGTTTTATATCATCATTTTGCACTTGAAGTATCAATAACTCTTTAACTAAAGCATGTTTTATAATAACAAGTTTGATACTATAAGATACCTTAATTTATGGATTTGCTCATCTTAAATGCAGGCCTATCACATAAATAAAAGGATTGATTGATGAGTTTAAGTATTGAAAGTGAAAGGACAAAGAGCTGGCCAAACTTAGAAAAGAGATGCCGGTGCAGTCCAAACCGGAACATTGCTCGGTAATTGGATCATATCTGGAGCTCTAGATCTCGGATTTAGGTCCATTTTATATGGATGGAAAGGTAAGACAAAGGCCTACAACTTTCATGGAAGCTCAAGATTTAGAAAGGCCGTTTTGAATTCCAAACTGAAGGAACAACGAAGAAGTCCGAAGTTGTCCTGCAGCCCAAACACTATTTAGTGTTCAGCCCATATCTTGAGTTCTAGAAGTCCAAATGACCTCATCTTTTTTTTGTTGGAAAGATGAGAAAATTTCCTAGAACATTCCTAAGGATTCTAGGCAAATTATGATGTTAGTAATGATGTCTTGTTCAGAAAAGAAGATAAGGATTGTCACCAAGTCAAGATGTGGCCACCCACTCATCAATTAATTAACAAATCAATAGTTCCAAATTTTGGCCTATAAAAGGAGGCACATACCATGTATTGAGGCATCTTGGTTTCCAGATCAAGATCATGCTCTTGCTTTCTCTCTTTGTATTGCTTATGTTTTGCTTTCATTAATATCAAGTTTATGCACTTCATTTCCTTTCCTTTACTTAGTTAACTTCTTTCTCATTTATGTTCTTATCTTGTTCATCTATGTTTCTTTCTTTCATTATGTTTAGCTAAGTTAATTATGTCAAGGTGAAAAGGGTACACTAATGGTGTAAGAATAAGTATAATATAAACTTAACATGGACCTTAACGTTGGATACTAACATGTTTTATATTTGTTATCTTGTTCACTTTTAATACTTTGCTTGTTAAATGGGTTAATCTAGATTTATGTTGTATAACACTTGGTACAGCAAATACTTGGTACTTTCATAGCCCATACTGTATGGTATAACCGACACCTGAGCTATGAAAGGAACTTGATTTGTTGTTAACATAAGTTATAATCATGAATGCCTGCCAACATTTACAAGTATTAGCTTTATTCGAATAAGATAACTAATGTAATCATGTTAACAATTTATAATCTGATTGGAACCTCCTTTATGTGTGGTTTCCAATTGAGTAATAAGAGTTTATACTATACTTGTTTGAAGTACCATAAGTGGATCCTCTAACCTTGATATTTATTTTTATCGTTGTTTAATCCTTACATTAATCTTTCAACTCAAAGTTCTCATTAATTTTTCCTTCTCTTCTTTATTATTATTGTTGTTGTTGTTGTTGTTGTTGTTGTTGTTGTTGTTATCTGTTCATAAACTCAGTATATAGGCTAGAAACTTGTGACCCGATCTTTTAGATCATTCTCAGGTATAACAACGCCACGTACTGAGTATTATTATTATTATTACTATTACTAGTACTACTTTTGTTATTATTATCGTTATTGTTGTTATTGTTGCGTTGTTATTTATAATTTATACAATTAACCTCTCTGTGGTTCGACCCCGGTCTTGCCGGGTTATTTATTACTTCGACACTCTTGCACTTAGGAGAAGACATCAAGCTTTTGGTCGTGTCAGGACCCCCCCTTAGGTGGACTTATATGAAGCCCACTTACAATTGACCCAAATAAGTAATAATAACCCAAAAACTAAGAAGAAAATAATAAAAATAATAAAAATCCGAGAATTACCATCCTAAATATGCTAGAATTAAATTTGTGTTGTTGCCCCCTTTCCTTTGATGTCCTTGATTAGCTTGGATAAATTTCCTCCTTTGTTGCTAATTTAATTACTTTCCTTCGTATGTTAGGAAAAGCATTAAATAGTCCTCCCCTCTTTAGGAATAAGATATGGCCAACTTCCTTACTTAATTAGGAGAATAATAAGTTGCTGGCTTTTTATCCTTGTAGCATTAGGAAACAAAACAAACCTAACAAGGTTGGTATTGGGCTGGACATATCAAACCCTTGTTCCACATGAATTGGGCTCTTCTTGGACCTGAACTAGATGAATTAAAGGATGTCCTTCATGCTCCTTAAATGTCCCAAACCCTTCTAGGTCCATCTTGCTCCATAAGTTCTGAACAAGCCCATTCAATGCTTCTTTAAGCTTCTTTGCCCTAGCTCTTGTGATTGGCCCAATTGGCACCTCCAATGGATCGTTGGCATGATTACGCTTAGTGTTGGGTTGATCTGCATCATCCCCTCTCTCTTCAAAAGGATTCGACCTCGAATCATTGCCTACATCAAACAAAGTAAGATCAGAAACATTAAAGGTAGCACTAACACCATACTCACCTGGCAAATCAACTTTATAGGCATTGTCATTGATCCTCTCAAGGATCTGAAATGGCCCATCTCCTCGTGGTTGTAAGTTTGATTTCCTATGGGTCGGAAATCTCTCCTTGCGCATATGCACCCAAACCCAATCGCCGGGCTGAAAGACAACATGTTTGCGCCCCTTATTGGCTTTGGTCGCATACACACGATTCCTCTTTTCAATCTGTTGTCGCACACTCTCATGGAGTGTTTTCACCACCTATGCTTTACGATTACCATCCAAACTAACCCTTTCATCAACAGGCAAAGGAATCAAATCCATCGGAGTTAAAGGGTTAAATCCATACACAATTTCAAATGGTGAAAATTCAGTAGTAGAGTGCACACTACGATTATATGCAAACTCTATAAATGGCAAACAATCTTCCCAATTCTTTTAAGTTTTTTTGAATGACAGCACGCAGAAGTTGTGTTAAGGTCCTATTAACTACTTTAGTTTGTCCATCTGTTTGGGGGTGACAAGTAGTTGAAAACAACAGTTTAGTACCCAATTTTCCCCATAACACCTTCCAAAAATAGCTAAGGAACTTAACATCTCTATCAGAAACAATGCTCTTAGGGACCCCGTGAAGTCGTACTATCTCCCTAAAGAACAAATCAGCAATGTTAGTGGCATCATCGGTTTTATGACATGGAATAAAGTGTGTCATCTTTGAAAACCTATCAACAACTACAAAGATTGAATCCCTACCCCGTTTTGACCTAGGTAAACCTAAGACGAAATCCATCGAAATGTCTACCCATGGTTCCTTAGGTACAGGCAAAGGGGTATACAAGCCATGTGGTTGAGTCCTAGACTTTGCTTTCCTACAAGTTATGCATTTATCACATATGCGCTGCACATCTTTTTTCATTTTAGGCCAATAAAAATGCTCATGCAACACATCCAAAGTCTTAACAACACAAAAATGCCCCATCAACCCACCCCCATGTGCTTCACGTACAAGTAATTCACGCATAGAACTTAATGGAACACATAATCGACTCTCTTTAAACAAATATCCATCAAGTCTATAAAACTTCCCAAAACTCGAAGTTTCGCAAGCATTGTAAACATTAGCAAAATCACTATCATCCTTGTACAATTCTTTTGTGTGTTCAAATCCTAGAAATCTAGCATCCAAAGTTGATAAAAGAACATACCTGCGCGAAAGTGCATCAGCTACAATGTTTTCCTTTCCTTGCTTATACTTGATCACATACGGAAAGGTTTCAATAAATTCCACCCATTTAGCATGTCTCCTACTCAACTTTCCTTGCCCTTTCAAGTGCTTCAATGATTCATGATCAAAATGTATCACAAACTCCTTGGGCCACAGGTAATGCTGCCACGTCTCTAGAGATCTTACCAAGGCATAGAGCTCCTTGTCATATGTAGGGTAATTCAAAGCTGCCCCATTAAGTTTTTCGCTGAAATACGCAATGGGCCTTTTATCCTGCATTAACACAGCTCCTATACCAATACCTGACGCATCACATTTAACTTCAAAAGCTCTCCTAAAGTCAGGCAAAGCTAAAACAGGTGCCGAACAAAGTTCATCTTTCAACAAATTAAAAGCCTTATCTTGTTCATCATTCCATTTGAATCCAATAGACTTTTTAACAATTTCAGTTAAAGGTGCAGCAATAGTACTAAAATCCTTCACAAACCTTCTATAAAAACTAGCAAGTCCATGAAAACTCCTTACCTCACTTACCGATTTTGGTGTAGGCCAATCCTAGATGGCCTTAACTTTCTCCTTGTCCATCTCGATACCCTGTGCAGTTACGACATAGCCAAGAAACACAATTTTTTCCATACAAAAGGTACACTTCTTAAGATTAGCATATAATCGCTCACTACGCAACACACTAAGTACATCACGCAAATGATCAAGATGCTCATTTAAGTTCTTGCTATAGATCAAAATGTCATCAAAATACACAACAACAAACTTACCTATAAACGCACGCAATAAATGATTCATTAAACGCATAAACATGCTAGGCGCGTTCGTAAGTCCAAACGGCATGACTAAACATTCATACAAACCATGCTTAGTCTTAAATGCAGTTTTCCACTCATCACCCTCTTTCATCCTAATCTGATGATACCCACTTTTTAGATCAATCTTAGAGAAAATACATGATCCATGTAACTCATCTAGCATGTCATCAAGCCTAGGAATAGGATGTCGATACTTTACCGTTATGTTATTGACGGCACGACAATCAACACACATCCTCCATGTTCCATCCTTTTTAGGCACAAGTAGCACTAGCACAGCACAAGGACTCATACTCTCACGAATGTAACCCTTCATCATCAACTCATCTACTTTCCTTTGAAGCTCCTTTGTCTCCTCGGGGTTGCTTCTATAGGCTGGACGGTTAGGAATCGAAGCTCCGGGCACAAGGTCAATTTGATGTTCAATCCCCCTTAATGGTGGTAATCCATTAGGGATGTCTTCAGGAAATACATCATCAAACTCCTGCATCAAAGAAACAGCCACACTAGGAATAGCAGAATCAAGATCGTTAGTGTTAAAATAAGCCTCCTTATACACAAGTAAGATCATTGGCTTATTAGTGAAAAATGCAGATCTGATTTGAGATCCTTTTGCATAAAAATTAGGTTGTTTCTTTAATTTTTCCACACTACTATCATCACACAAGCTTACTTTCTTCACTCCTCGGTTTTTACCTCCACTCTCAACTGGTTTTATTAATGATTCAGGTTTAGCCGAATCTGATGGTTTTCTCTCACCATTGTCCTCACGTGAATTTTCACTCTTCCCATCCTCACATTCTTTTTTTAATTTCATTTGATCATCATACACTTGTTTTGGAGAAAGAGGTACAAGAGTGATGGTTTTACCATACTTTACAATAGTGAACCTATTTCTAAACCCATCATGAATCGCTTTCCGATCAAACTGCCATGGACGCCCCAAAAGTAAGTGACTAGCATGCATTGGGACTACATCACACAAAATCTCATCAGAATACTTCCCAATAGTAAACGCAATCAAAACCTGCTTAGTAACCCTCACTTCACCACATTCATTCAACCATTGCAATCTATAAGGCCTCGTATACTTAATACAACTCAGATTCAATTTCTTCACAAGGGTATCACTAGCAACATTAGCACAACTACCTCCATCAATTATCATGCTACATACCTTGTTTTGGATATGACATCGAGTGTGAAATATATTTTCCTGTTGTTGATCTACATCATTTTCTTTGATTTGCATGTTCAGCGCACGCCTTATAACCAAGGCCTCTCCCTCAACAGGATATGCAATCTCCTCATCACTACAATCCACCA
This sequence comes from Populus alba, assembly GCF_005239225.2. Taxonomy (NCBI): domain Eukaryota; kingdom Viridiplantae; phylum Streptophyta; class Magnoliopsida; order Malpighiales; family Salicaceae; genus Populus; species Populus alba. The sequence goes on from NC_133293.1 coordinate 3,382,590, forward strand.
AAGGTGGCATCTCTTCACTTTTAGATTTGTCACTTTCAAATTCAACCTCCCCATTGTCTCTTGTAAGCATAACTCTTCGGTTTGGACACTAAGATGCAATGTGCCCCTTCCCTAAACACTTAAAGCATTTAATATCTCTATCACGAGCAGGTTGATATTCAGATTTACCTTTCCCATCCGTATGAGTATCCTTTTTGGCCTTAGGTGGTTCGGCCCTTGCATAAGGCTTTGGTTGGGCAGCCCCCTCTGTCTTAAAATTTGGCCTCCATATTGAGGAAGATGATGCCGAATTGGTTTGAAAACGTGTACTGCCCCTTCTCTTTATTTGCCTCTCCACCTTCGTTGCCATATGGACCATGTCCTCCAATTCCACACAATGTTGTAATTCTACAACATTCGCAATGTCTCTATTCAGCCCATTTAGAAGTCTAGCCATAGTAGCTTCTCGATCCTCAATCACATTGGCCCGAATCATGGCGATCTCCATCTCCTTGAAATACTCATCCACGGACCTAGAACCCTGATTTAAACCCTGCAATTTCAGATACAAATCTCTATAATAGTGGTTAGGCACAAATCGCCTTCTCATCAACACTTTCATCTCCTCCCACGACACTACCGGCCTCTCTCCACTCCTCCTTCTACTAATAACATTCTGATCCCACCAAATCAGTGCATAATCCGTGAATTCGATGACAACCAATTTCACTTTCTTTGCCTCCGAATAGTTATGGCAATCAAAAATCCAATCCACCTTTTTCTCCCACTCCAAATATGCCTCGGGATCGTTTTTACCTTGAAAAGAAGGTATTTTCAGTTTGATAGAATCCAAATCACCATCTAAATCAGCATGTCCCACAACACTACGGAAATTTTCCCTTTGGCCGAATTGGCCCCTAGTTCTATTCCCAAAATCCCTTTGGTTTCTAGGCTGCCGAAAACCTTCCCGATGGCCTATGGCCTCATCCTCAAAACCACCATCACCAATATCATCAACAGCCTCCTCAAAATCCTCATAATCAGCCCACCTTGCCCTTTCGGCCCTACTGCCACTGTTTGCTTTCGGTTCAGCCCCAAGCTTCCTCACATTTTGGGTGCTTGTACCAGCCTCATTACCACATTTCTCCACCCTATCAAGTCTGTCACACACGTTTCCCATCACAAAATTCATCCTCTCAATCATCTGTGTCATGGCTTGCATTTGGAACGTAAGTTCTCCCTCGGGATGGGGTGGTGTGTTGTTTTGATCTGACATGATAATACCTGCAAAAATTGGTTAGTGGTAAAAAAACATTATCCTCACGTCGCTCGTGTTTCGCTCAAACACTCTTAATGTCCACACACGCTCACACCTCTCGTCTCACCTTCTTATGGTTCTTGCGAAACTGAAACCAACACCAAATAAAACCAACTTGGCAGCGCAATCCAAATATATCTATATATATGACTCAAGAAGCAATAAAAACTAGAAAACAAGCAAAACAAAACTGCGATGATAGTCTCGCGAGTAGCAAGCGAGTCTATCCGAAATATGAACGAAACTGAAGACTCGAATAAAAAAAACAGAAACAAAATATGAAAAATGATGAAACAACACCCAGATACGTTGGATATGATGAAAATAAATGGCAAGAAACGAAAACAACAGAAAGAAAGCGAATTTCAAAAGTTAACGCAAAACAAACTTGTTTACGACGAGTTAAGTCCTAATCTAGAACCTAAAGTCAATGATGTCCAATTGACCTAAAATTTTAGATATAGTGATCTACCAACCCAAATAGACAGAATATGAAATTTGAGCAACTTACGATAAGGTTTGATAGACTGGCGCAAAAACGTTATGAATCAGACCTAATTAGACCAGAATTTGAAACCCAAACTAAACAATATCCAATTGACCCCAAAATCAATATGTGGTGCGATTAGGGTCCCAGTAATAAAAAAATAAAATTTGAGCTCATTCTGACTTGATTTGGTCAAATTTTCCTTTGTTTAGTTTTTTTTTTTTTTTTTTTTTTGCGGCTGAAACAAACGAATGCCTAATTGAATGACTTTTTTTTTCGTTTTTTTTCTCTTTTTTTTTATGCCACTGATATATTTTGGTCAGGAACCAAATGAAATAACCCTTTTTTTTTTTTTTGATATGATACCAAATCAAGAGAAGAAGAAATAGGACACTAAGGAATTTTTTTTTTTTTCTGCGGAAACAATATGAAACGAAAATTTCAAAAGGATATAACCTAATTAATGGAGCCAAGCTCTGATACCAAATGATGCGAACCTCGTGATCACGTGGTCACGCAACCCACACACAAAGACACTAATTCCCGGAAAGCCAAGTAAATCAGGTTTAATAGGAGTGTGACACAAAGATAACTTGTACTTAGGCACCAGCACTATTGGAAACGTAAACCCCCACCCAACGAATATTGATTCGCAAACGAGAAGTACAAGGATGACGCCACGAAGCCATTTGTTCTTCGATAAGTCGTTTTCAGTTCTTTAGAGAACCAAGGAAGGGAGATTATCCCACCAACACACAACAAGTGCAGCAAAGAAGTTTATTGATATGAAAATTGCGTAACCTTACATGTTTGTTTATGCCTCTATTTATACTGACTCTAGACTTAAAGAAACCCTAATGGACCCCCCCTTAGGTGGACTTATATGAAGCCCACTTACAATTGACCCAAATAAGTAATAATAACCCAAAAACTAAGAAGAAAATAATAAAATATAAAAATCCGAGAATTACCATCCTAAATATGCTAGAATTAAATTTGTGTTGTTGTCCCCTTTCCTTTGATGTCCTTGATTAGCTTGGATAAATTTCCTCCTTTGTTGCTGATTTAATTACTTTCCTTCATATGTTAGGAAAAGCATTAAATAGTCCTCCCCTCTTTAGGAATAAGATATGGCCAACTTCCTTACTTAATTAGGAGAATAATAAGTTGCTGGCTTTTTATCCTGAATTTTTATTATTTTCTTCTTAGTTTTTTGGTTATTATTACTTATTTGGGTCAATTGTAAGTGGGCTTCATATAAGTCCACCTAAGGGGAGTCCATTAGGGTTTCTTTAAGTTTAGAGTCAGTATAAATAAATGTATAACCAAACATGTAAGGTTACATAATTTTCATATCAATTAACTTCTTTGCTGCACTTATTGTGTGTTGGTGGGATAATCTCCCTTCCTTAGTTCTCTAAAAAACTGAAAACGACTTATCGAAGAACAACTGGCTTCGTGGCATCATCCTTATACTTCTCGTTTGCGAATCAATATTCGTTGGGTGGGGGTTTACGTTTCCAATAGTGCTAGTGCCTAGATACAAGTTATCTTTGTGTCATACTCCTATCAAACCTGATTTACTTGGCTTTTCGGGAATTGGTGTCTTTGCGTGTGGGTTGCATGACCACATAATCACGAGGTTCGCATCATGAACCATTAAAGATTACTACTCATAGGTGTTGATTAGGGGTGAAAAGTTGATTTATTTATATTTAATTTAAATATCTTGACTTTGAATAAGTTGTTTACTTGCCGTGAATGTACATACACAAGTCAAAGTACTAGTGTACAAATATTGAATCATAAAAAGGTAAATGTTAAATAACATACCTAATGGAAAATGAATCCCTAAGGGTCATTGTTAAAACTTAGTCCATAAAGGATCTTTGTGTCACTAGATTTTATTCAAAGTAGATGAACCTATGATTGTCATTAGTTGGATAGGACTAGGGCATACAATCTTAATTCATTCAACAAATATTACAAGTAAATATAGGATACTATATGATATATGAACCTTAACAATACATTATTATTCATTATCCTTTTCTAGGATTTGGGCTGGGATCAATAAGCCCAACATAAGTTCATTGATTATCCATAAACATGACTTGATAAACTATTGGTCACAAATCATGATTAAGAGTTACCAATTATAGAAATATCAATTCACCAAGTGTTATTAAAATGGTAATAAGTGGGAGTGACATTGATGAATCAAACCTTAGAATGGTTAGGTTGGAATCAACCATCTACATATGGTTTAACTCATAATAGTACATCTTAAGCATAACAACATCTCACCTGAGGTAAGATGTTTTAGGATGATAATATATTTCCTTTAGCATAACAAGACCCTTACCTTAGAATTTGGAAGACTAATTAGGGTTTTCTAGTGATCATGATACTAGGTGATGACGGCTTTTTAACACGAGATCTTTTCCCCTCACTACATAAAAAAGCCTTTCCCCATCTAGAAAAAAGGGCATGGTTGCCAAAATGTCAATGTGATATGTTTTAAAAAATAATAAATACTATATATAGATTTAAATATTAGGGACAAGCTAGAATTCAATTCCATTTTGCCTTTTCTTTTATGCCCAAGTTCCCAAACCATTCAACAATATAAAAATTTAGAGGAGGATTTATAACAATATTGTTGGACAAGAAGTTTATATCATGTGTTTGTGGTTGGTGCCTTCATGATAATCATATATGCACTAGCCATGGATATATTTTCATAGAGAAAAGTACCTAGCTGATGCAATATTTGTGTTTATTCATTTAGGAAGATTTTTATGGTTCCTGACTTTTAAAGGACTTTGCTTCCTATATAGTATTAAAAATATAACATAAAAATAAAAATTTAAATTTGAATTAAAAAAAAAAAAAACTAAAACAACAAACTTTCAATGTTCATTCCCTTACATTAGATTGTTCATGAGATTGTTGAGGGGTTTTTTCGTTTTGGTCCCTTAAGCATGTTTTGCAATTCAATGATTTTATTATATTTTTGTATGTTGGGATATGTTTTTTTTTTTTTTGTGCATGCTTTCATATATGAATTGTAGCAGAGATTATTTGTACATAAAATTAAAGATCGTTATTATGAAAATGAAATATAGGTTACAATTGAGAACCAAAATTAAAAAGCCAAAAAAACCTATTTGTTTTCATTTGCATTATTTAAGAGGTGTCTTTTCTATATTTGAGTCCTTTAAGTTTTTCAAAATTTTCATTTCAATCATACAACTTTATTTTCCTTATATGTTAGACCTTAGCAGTTGAGAAAGATGAGAGATACACTAGAAAGAGATTAGAGGGAAAGCTTATAGTTGCACCCATTCCATGCACAAAAAATACCAATTTTAGTGTTAAAAAGTGTATTAGAGAGATAACTTTAATGTAAGTGTTTGGCCTATTAATCATATCCAACAAAGTAGAATGAGATTCTAAAAGTTTATTTTGATTTGAATTGATTTTGTATTTTTTTTGCTGATTAAAGTGTATTGGTAGTTGAAAATAATGTTATAAAGATTTTTATGACTTTTTTAAAAAAACATGATGAATTTTGAGCTTTATGGATCCAAAAATTGTTGTAAAGGACTATATTTTCATTATGTTTCTCAAAGAAAAATTGTTAGGAGTGTTTAAGCCATCCTTTCAAGCCCTGGACATCTTGGGCTTCATCTACTTAGTTCTCCATTTTTTTTTTTCACTTTTCTTAATTGTTTAGTTTTTTTATATATTAAAATAAAATTATTTTTAAATAAATAATTATATATATTTAAAAAATCATACACTTATGCCATATTTTTTTAATGTATAGTATCTTGGGCCAGCCTGCACATATCAAACTAGATCTCTATACCCCAAACAAGGCTTGCAAAATAGAACTTGTACCTTGCAGTCTGTGACCATTAATATTAGTGGACAAAGAGAGTCGAATTAGATACCACGAAGCATACCTCTTGACTTTCATCCCCTTTACCAACTTAACCACCCAATAATGGTTATGTCATGCTTTTTAAATAAGGTTTGAGTATTTTTATGGTAATATAAGCAATTATTTTTTTAAATAATTATTTATGGATCTAATATGCATTTTTTTAAAAAAAAAATTACACATGGATATATTTAATTAGGATAAAATATATTGTTTGTTAAATGATTTTTATATTTTTTTCTAGAATTAATTATTCTTTTAATTTTTTATACAGTCTCATAAAGTTATCAAATTATGATTTGTTTTTAGATTGAAACTTGCTTTTCAAATCATGTTTAGTTTTTATATAAAAAATCATGCTTCTAATAAAAAAAAAATGGCTTAATCAGAATAATAATAATAATAAAAAGATATATATTAATAAAAAAGAGTTTTATCTCAAGAAACCTTTTTTAAAAAAAAAAATTAAATCATTGGAATTTTTATGAATATTTAATTTTTTAAAAAAACTTTTATTAGAAAACCATACTGGTAATAAACAATTCATGTTGCATCCAAAAAATAAAGAATGCATAATTAAAGTAATAAAGTTTTAACAAAAAAAAATATTTCTTCATAAAGAAATAAACATGTTGCATCCAAATATTGGTAATAAACAAGACATGTTGCATCCAAACAATAAAGAAATGCACGATTAAAGTAATAAAGTTTTAACAAAAAAAATATTTGTGAATATTTATCTCAATTACCATGTAATTAAATAAAAATAGAATTTAAAAATAGTCATGCGTTGGTGTCATTCCACTTCTCATTTGCTGCGACTGCATGCACATCCAAAGTTGAGAATGCAGCATCCAGATAACTAAAAAATGCGGTCACTCAATCACCACGACGCCAACTCCTCACAGTGCTTTGCAGTATCTGGAAATGCATGTAAATTAATCTTTCTGATCTGGGCCTCAAAAATCAACTTCGGGAATTATGAGCCTATGATTCCTAAGACTTTCTCCTTCAGCTACTGAAATATTATTAAAAAAATATTTCAACTACTCTTGTTGTATTTTTTTATAATTTTTTTTTTATTTTTTTATAAAATAACAAATTAAATTACTCTTGAGATATCCTAAATATATATTTTTTATAAATGTTTTCTATTTTTTTAAAATATTTTTTATTTATTATAAAAAAAACATTTAAACTATCCTTAAAGTATTCTTAATCCCAATGTTAATTAATATTTTTTTTTTATAAATTTCTTATATTTTTTATAAAAAAAATTTAAACTAACTTTAAAATATCATAAACAAAAATGGTAATTAATTTTTTATTTGTTATAAAAAATAATTTGAATTACCCTTAAATATCCTAAATAATTTTTTTTTATAATTTTTTTCTATTTTTAATAAAAAAAAACATTTATACTACAAACACCCTAAATAAATATTCTAATTAATATTTTTTATAATTTATTATAAAAAAATATTTAAACTACCCTTGTAGTATTCTAAATATTTTTTTACAATTATTTATTTATTTTTTTATATATAAAAATTAAACCACCCTTAAAATTTTCTTCATAATTAATTTTTTTTTAAATGATTCTGGCGGCCATGCCAAACTCAACATCATTAAGTTTGGCGGCCAAGCCAAACCCAATAATCTTAAATCTAATTCCTATTCCAAACCTAGCAGCTTTTAAAATAAAAAACAGAAAAAACACGCCCCCGTAACATTAAGTTTGGCTTTCAAGCTAGACCATGTAGCTTTTGGTATAAGAAACAAAAAAGACAATACCCCATGGCCCTCATGACATTTTTAGTGTCATTCATAGAACACACACTATATTTACCATGTGATGCACAATGCAGTGAATCTATATTCACAATTCCAACACATTTTTTTCCCACACATTTTAAACACAGTTTTTTCCCACACATTTTAAAGTACAATATAATGAGAAAGCACTGCAAATCGGCGACAGATATCTTCACTGCTTGATCTGCTACCAGTGCCAGACCAATTTACTCCATCTCTAACTTAAAATAACATGAAAATGCGAATGGAATTAATATAAATATGATTCATTGAGGTTTCTCCATGTACTTATCCGAATGCGCTTACTAATGATCACATTCATGCAGCTAAATATCATATCAATTTAAAAATACTTGAAATATTTAACCATCAACATCAACTTCTGAATCATGCATCCTGCTCTAATAAAAATAAAAACTGAATCTGATTCAGATGACAATAGTTCTATGACACTTGGCCCTTGTGAATTCATCACCTTGTCAAAAGGAGATAGAAAAGCCAGTCTTGTATTTTCACCATTTCAATAGCAATGACTAGCTATTTACTTTTTTTAATCACGAATGCTATATTCCTCCTCAGCGGAGTTTTATATTTTCTAAGCGTCCATTTGTGCTTCTTCACGTCTTCCTTTGACACATCATGAAGAGATACCTAGCAAACATAAAAAAAAAAATAAAAAAATAAAAAAAATAATAAAAAAAAGTTTTTGTACAAAAAAATGAATCAGCCCATAAGAAGCTATTTCAAACAGAAACCACTTATGACAAATCACAGTCTGGGTGACAAGAAATTTTTTGGCATCGGAAATTCTAACATTTATCTGTACAGCCAGAAGAAGGTTCGGATATATAGCACAAATGCTTTTTAAGAAACTTGTATCATAGTTAAGAGGTAGTTTTTTTATTTTCTTATCCATGTTACGGCAAAAAGGATATAGCCAAATAAAGCGGCACCTAGCTGTTGGTGATGAAGCACGGAATGAATAAATAAATATCTTGCAAGTTTCCTATAAAGACAACAGTTATATTATTCTGACACAGATTGTTATGTAATTGAAACGAGCTGTTCAACAAAAAAAATTCCCGAGACAAACTTCGGTTTGAATTTAAAGGTTTTAATAAATGAGATAAGCGGCAAACAGCTAACTTCAATCAGGGCTATGATAATTTTTTTTTTTTTGGATAACCAAAACCAACCACATCAGGTACAATTTGCAAGTTACTACATATAGAAGTATCAAAGATAATGCACCTTGAAGAGATTTCTCAAAGTCTTGAAGCTGTGAGATGAAACCAGAATTAGGTCCAGCCTGAGGCCTTTTACTCTTCACATGTGCCAAAGCTTCAGATAGTCTCATTCCATTCCTTTTCATCAAATAAGCAACAACAATAGTCACACTGAAAAGCAGGACACATACATTGAAACAAATTCAGTCCAATAAGAAGTATTGCATAACCCACTTTCAAACTGCAACCATCTAAAGAAGCAAAATGAATTTTTTCTTTTCTTCAAATTTATTTCCAAAGTTATTCTTGAAAGGGATGCTCTTTATTTTATTAGAGGTGTGAATCCATGTAATTTTTCTAATGTGATAAATGCTATAGATAAAATTAAAAGAATTAATAACACAATCATAAAAATGATGAGTGCGATTCAAAGGCTATCTCCTATATTGGAACAGAAAATATGCTCATCCACTAGACACCTCCGATGGTTCTCCAATCACAATCAATGTGTTGAAACATGTCATCACCGCTAAAACACTTGCTGAAGTCTTTACCATATTTTTGACACCAACAATTGTAAAGTTAATTGCAAGATATCCAATACTACTGTGCCTTCATGCAGATATTATTATAAAATGAAATTGAATCTTTTAAGTCACATGAATGTATGATCACCAATTTAACAGTACAAAGGCTCAATGAATGTACTATCCGCAAGGTAAAAATTGACCAACCAAGTTGTAGGAACCAAATGTATTATTTATTAATTAAGATCTAAAAAGTTATTCCCGAGGGGACTGATTGGTCAATGTTAGATGCATAGTATATCTTTATCTTGAGAACTTCTGCACTAAGAAGATAGCGAACATGTTTACTGAAAATCAAGTGACCCCTGCAGGGAAAGATGAACCACCTTCGGGACCTTCCAACAAAGCAATGGACCAAAACACCACCTCCCTGCCTCTTGGCTTCATCAATAAAATTGAAACACTTGTCGAAGTACTGCCTTAAATTGGTGTCATTTCTATCCGCGACTACCTCAAAAGAAACACCACAAAGAGTTGGTCAATTTGAGTTCTAGAAGCGGTGCAAACCATCACAAGCTCCATATGAATGAGAGAGAGAATTAAACATGGAAAGCTGATGCAAAGCAAGGAGAGATTACAACAAGATTGTGGGTTTGACAAGTAGTCTTCTTTACAGTATAAAGATATAATTCAGCTACAACTAGATAATACATCAGATGCAAGGAGCAGACTTAGCGCCTTAGAGAGGAAAAAAATGGGGAAAGAAAAATAAATGCAAGGAAAACAAAGGAAAAAAGAACATTGTTAAAGAAATCATCACTTGAGGTATGCCAGTGAAAGACAATGACTAATACTGTCACACCAGTTAGTAGGAAGGCACATACCTCCAATGACTTCATATACAAAATCATTTGGATAAGAGGGAGGCAATGAATTAGCTACAGTTAAGATGTGTGTAATATTCTTGCTATTAAGTGCATCCTTGTTAGTAGCAGCACCCACAGAACCCAAGAATAGACCCTGAGAAATCAAAAGAAATTACGGAAAATTCAGGCAAACAATTAAAATCCCAATCAAGACATCAATTAATATAAACATCAAAGTTAAGTTACCTCTTCAATCTGGCATGGAACATCATCTCCCTTAAGGAATCTAGTTACATTTATAACTCGCAAAAGTGCTGCAACTTGATTCTTCATCGAATCATCAATCTGATTATTCATGGCTTGCAGGATAAGACTTTTATTTTCCGCTTGTTGCTTATGTTCTTCCTTGAAGTGAAGGAAGAGATTGTTAAGATTTAAATGATTAGCCAATTCACATTTCCAACTCTAGGTTATATGATATGAATAACATTGAATGTTTATTATCCCATATCACAATTACAACCTGGTACGAGTATGAAACACCAAACTATATTACTGAACAATTTACGGAACCATTCTCGAGAACCACACTATAACATTAATAACATTGTACTGGATTCTAATTTTACACAAAATGATGTAAACAACAAGGAATAGAAGTAGCCAAATTGGGAATTGAAAAGATGAAATCTTTGCAACAAGAAATATAACAAGATCAAAACTTTTATTCCACAAAAGGATCAATTACACCAAAAACAACAAAAATTCCATCTGGGTATTCTTCAAGTTTCCACCTATTTAAGAAATAAACAAATGTAAAATGAAGAGAGAGAGAGAGAGAGAAGATTCTATTAACCTTCAAAGTTCAATCAAAAGAAATCTCTGAATCTCCTCGTCCTCTCTAGTAGCGCTGGAAGAAGAACAACTAAGAGAATTCTCTGCGTACCCACTATTTTGATCTTTTGACACGTCCAAGTGTAAAATAAGAAAAAGATGAAGGGCATGTCTGTAAAGTTATTGGAAGGGCAAATTGGGCTATTAAATAAAAAAGAGCCCTTCAACAGTTTCACTCCACTGGAGCCGTGATAAGCAAAATGAAAGCAGTGAGTGGTGGAAATGGAGAGTTTTGGGGTTGGAAATGGGAACATAAAAGAAGAACGATAAAGCAAAGTAAAGCATCGAAATCCTCTGACTCAGCAACAGTAGGAGGAGGAGGAGGAGGAGGTTACTGGTTCCCTTTAAAGCAAGCTGTGACCGCAGGTGCGCTTGCTCTTACTGGGGACACAGTTGCTCAAGTTACAGACCGCTGGAAAAAGAACAAGCCATACAAACGACACTCCTATGACCAAGACGCTTCTCAGAATTCCAATGACAATCAGGTCAGTGTGTGTTTGTTTTCTTTTATTTATTATTATTATTATTATTATTATTATTATTATTATTATTTTTGACATGTATTGGAAATGAATTTAAACATGCTGTTATGTTTGTTGATTTATTTAGCAGTAAATTTGAATAATTGATTTGTGTTTTCCTTGAACTTGGTTTGGAAAAAATGGCAATGCTATTAGCTTAGCTTATAAATTCAGTCTAATGTTGCAAGTCTACAACTAATTTGGTAAGTTTAGATGTTTCAAAATCAATGTAAATAATTTTTACCATAAGAAATACATGAACAAGAAAAAAAAAAAAAAGGCAATATAGAAGGTATAAATTCGCTGCTTCTGTCTGAAAACTCATTTGGTTTGCCCAAGGTGGTATACTATGGCTTGTGATTTTGTGTTCTAAACCCAACATAGAACTTATTGGCAGTGTTTTCTATGCTTGTGATTAGTACTGATTCTTAAACTTTTCTTTCATTTAATAAAACTTTGCACAGTCCAACCTTGTTTCCTACAGCAAGATAACATGGAAAGTATGTTGACCAACACATAATATTGCGTTACTCTAAATATCACTGGAGACTACATTCATCCATTGCCATTTCATGTACTGGAAGTTTGCAAAGGTTACTGATTTCTAATCTGAGCCAGCAACCTTTGTGATGCATTTAGGACAAGCCTATGTTGTTGTTTTTCAATGTTTATTCTTATCTACATAGTGTGCTTAAAGTTGTTTTGAGTTTGGATTTTGATGAAATGCTCTTCTTTAGGATTTTATTGGGATTTTCCTTTCCGATCATGATTGGCTTCGTGCCTTGCGAATGACTTCTTATGGGTTTCTATTATATGGTCCTGGTTCTTATGCATGGTACCAATATCTTGACCGTTGTTTGCCAAAGCAGACGGTGCAGAATCTGATGCTAAAGGTACTAGTTTCTTTGGATATCATTGTTAGCTAATCATAATCAGGATAAACTTGATAGGTCAAAGAGTAGCTTCTTTAAAATATATGATGCGAATTCTTAGTTTCTTTTCAGGTTTTATTGAACCAAGTAGTGCTTGGTCCATCTGTGATTGCTGTTGTCTTTGCATGGAACAATCTATGGCAAGGGAAGCTTTCACAGCTTCCAGAGAAGTATCAAAGAGATGCTCTTCCAACATTGCTCTATGGTAATTCAAACTTTCATTGATTTCAAAACAAGTTTTTGTGTGATTTGATATTTGATATCTAGTTTCAATGCAGGATTTAGGTTCTGGATACCTGTCAGCATATTGAATTTTTGGTACATCTTCTGCCCTTTTTTGGTGTGCCCTTTATAGTCCCTGGGTTGAAACCCTTGAGCACAATGATGATTATATGAAGAACAGCACTCTGATTTTTTATCCTTTATTTTTTTTTCTCAAATGCACAATTAACCACTCCTTTTTGGTGCTTTCATTTGTTACCTGGGTTTTTTGGGAGAAACAAATGCTAATATAGCTACAAAAACCTTTCTAAATTGGAGTATAACTGCTAGTGAGAAAAAAATATGTGATTTAAAACTTTTTGGTAAAAGTTTTGTTTAACGCCATAAAAAGGCTTTGTTATGTTGTATATCAGAGTACAATTGTACACGTATACATTATGCATGCACATAAAATTCTCTGGCAAAATTCATAAAATTGATGTCTTAGAATTATACTTATTTTCCAAGTTTTTTATTTTGGCTAATTCTTTATAATCAACAGGGATTTCTTCCACTGACTTATTTCCCTTATGGAGCCAGAGACGTCAAAATATGGAAATCGTTTTTGTTAAACTTATTTTCACTAAAACAAGCAGGGTTTAAATTTCACAAGTTTTGTTCCACTTCTAAAGTTGGTGAAAGTCACCAACGCACAAGGTTTTTAGACACTGCATGCTTATGTTGAGGGACTTGTTTATGTAGAAGCTCTGATAATTTATTCCGCTCCTATCAGGGAGAAAGCTTATAACTTCAAATTAACTTGTAAACTGTTCTTAAAAAATAAAAATAAAAACTTGTTAAGTGTATGTTTTTCTGGCTTAAAACTCTTTCAAGAAAGCATCCGGTATGTGAGGTTATGAAGATTCACCTTGCTGCCAAACGCTCTCAGGAAATTTATAAAGTCATCCTTGTCAAACCATGGATATGGTAAGACTATATATTCTGCAACAAGTTGAGTTTTATCCGAACAGTTGACTGGGGATATTTTTTTACTAGACATGGACATAGCATAATGTTTTCTCTCAGCCTCTCTGATCCAGTTACTTTTATGTGCTATGAGATTTAGAACCAAACCTGTGAAACAATTCTTCTAGAATAGATTTTGATTTAGGTTGCTATAAAGGCATGCTCCATCTCACAAATCCTCTCATGAAGGTTCATTAATGACTGCCCAAGGACCATGGTGTGAGCGAGGGCCGATAAGTCAGTATTTATAAAGATAGCTTCCTCCATCACGTTAGAAAACTTTGAAACTCCGATTATATGATTTTGCTTAACAACTATAGGGACATTGTTTGGGGGAGTCTGACTTTCCAAGATTATCTGGAGTGAAATTGATGGTGTTAAATTCCTAAACTTCATATGATAAACCTCTACTTAGAACATAGTCCAGCAGCACAAACTTTCAGCTATTGTTTCTTAGTTAGTGAATAGTTTTTTGAACTGCTGGCATGATTATGCAATATATATCTGGCAATTTTGTAGGGCTGTCCCCATTCAAGCTCGTGTAGCTTTCATGTCCACGGGGTCTATATTTTGGAACTTCTGCTTGTCATCAACAATGAACAAGTAGATTCATCATGTCAACATTCTGAACATGAGGTTCGTTTTTCATATTTAAGAACGAGCTTTGTAATACTGTCTCTGCTTTTATTTTTATCCTTATTATTTAAAATAACTATGTGAAACAGGTCGACCTTTCCTCCTGTGAAATACACAGTTAGGTAGACCATGATTGGCTCAAGAGAATGGCAGCTGTGAGCATTGATTACAATCTTAGAGCAACTTGAGATTTTTACCTATTTAAAAAACGAGCTTGGCTGTATGAGATTTTCTGAAAAGATTTTGGTTTTGTTGTAATTCGATTGTATGAGAATAGAAAATAATTGTTCATTGACTAATAACCGAGCAGTATGCTGGAGGAAGTCGGAAAGTTACTTGTGTGTCTTCCATCTGCTGATTTCTTTTCTTAATTGGGCAATGCCACTTCTCTCTCAAACCTTTTAATAGTTCGTTGCGGTACTCGTAAACCTGGGTAGGTGTTGTCCACATATTTTAAGAGTGTGTTTGGTATTGCGGTAGCTGTTATGGTTGTGATTTGAAAAAAGTTGTTTTATAAAAAGTATTTTTAGTTGAGGTTGATTTGAAAAAATAGGTGTTTGGTTAAAACTGTGATTGAAATTGAGGTTGAAAAAAAAGTAGTTTAATGTGTTTGGTTAAGAATGCTTTTGAAATTGAGGTTATAAAATAATTTAAAAAAATATATATTAATATTGATGATTTTAAATTTAAATATTGTAAAATTAATTACTCCTATTACATCATGAAAAAAAATAATATTTTATATAAAATATTTTTTATTATTCCATTAAACTATTTATAACTATATTACGTACAAAATTCATTCGATAAAAACTACAAAATTGATATTACTGTGTAAGTGAATTTAAGTCACTCTATACTAGTTTTTCGAGAAAAAAAATAGTGTTCACATCACGAATGAATTTAATTCTCTAAAACTAGCTTTTTTTAAAAAAATAATAAAAAATTAATGCAATTAACACATTAAAAAAAACAAAAAAACAAAAAAAAAAAAACAAACTGCAGATAGTGCAAGTTAAATGCACTGTTCACGTGAACAGTGCGATTACTCCTGAACAGTGCAGTGAATTGCACTATTCCTTATTTTTTATTAGCCTGCGGAGAATGAAAAGCATGTTTTCGTTGCTTTTTCTTTTCAGCGTTTTAAACGCAAAAATCATGTGGGCCCCATACACAGTAAATCACTTTTTTTTATTACCAAACGGCTGCGGACTGCGTTTTATTTAGACAAACGGACCCTAATTATGTTATGGTTTACGTTGTTTTTTATTGTTTTTTATTGGAATTATAATTTTTGATTCTAAAGTGTTTTGATGTTCTATTTTTAAGTCATTCAAAATGTAAATCCTATAATTATATGGTCATGTAATTCACATACAAAAAATCAAATCATGAAAAGCCATGATAGAAGGGTGACATATAAATTACTTGAATAAAAACACTAATATTATTGGAATGAATATCCATCAAATGAGTAGCGCAAATCATAAATAAGAAATATAATATAAAATATAATAAAGATATCACAATTATAGTTATATCTTGATAAGTTAATTTTGTTGTTCGTCCAACAAAAAAAAAATATTATGTTACACAGAACACAAGTTTATTCAAAATATTATGGCTATTATAATAGGTAAAACAAACTTACTAAACAATTCTGGAAATAATAATAATAATAGAATTCTAAATAAAATAGAAAAAATAACTATAAATCAACAAGAAAACAAATACAAATCCTGCATAGTATTCTAGATCTTATTTCAAGGCATTTTTAATGTTTGATTTATCTGAAATTTTAGTCTAATATAAAAAAGACCTCTCAAAATATCTGGTAAACTTTCAACTCGATCCAACATTCAAATTGAAAATTATATTTGTTTAGCATAAAATCGTGCATTTGAGAGAATCAGCCCAAAATTAACTTTAACTCTCTTAAATAAGTATGAAAATCTTTGTAATACCTCCTGCCCCTTAGTTTTCTTATAGGATATAGAAACTCCTAAAATATTATAACCTTTAAATGCCATTAGTCAACATTTCCTTGTGTAACTAGGATAACTAAAACAATAGTTGTAAGAAAAAGATATTAGAAAAATAAAAGAATTATTGCCACACCTAGAAGCCATGTTGTTGTCTATTAAAGATCCTTGTAGAACTAGAAAACTTCTAAAATAAGTTGCTGACCATCCTTGTATCATTAGGAAAAGAGTCATCTCCAAATAAAAATTTCACAAGTGAAGAGGCAACAAATAACAAAATCTACTTAGAACCTTCTAAACTATATTGTGATTCATTCTTAAACTCTAATTAACCTAAAATTTTAACCTTAAGTAGAACAATATATCTAGAAACACCAAGTAAAATTTCCTCCTAATTAAATTGTTTTGATAGTTATTGATGCAATCATAACTTCAACACCAAGAGATCCATTAGAGGTTCCATTAGATCCAATCATAAGACTTAAGAGCAAAAAGATTCAAGGAGGTAATTAATGGACTTCTTCAAGATATATTGGCTAAGGTGGACTTCGAGACGATATCAAAGAATAAAGAGCAAGCCTTATTAATTTGATTCATGTTTAAGAAAGACTTATAAAAGAGTATCCAGACATTACAAAAATATTAGAATAAGAAAATTTAAATTTGTTAGTTTTGACCTTCCACTACTGTTTTAGCCATAATTGGAGCTAAAAATAAATAAATTTTGATACGATGCTATTTGCATTGGAAAGTAGACATCCATATATTTCTAAGGATATATCGTTGACCTTCCAATTTGTCAAGACAAGGAAGAACTATTCATTTGAAGTTGGGCTTTGATTTTGACAGCATATTAATTCAACTTTAGTCTTGTTTTAATTAGTTTGACTATTATTTATTTATAGTTTTTTTAGGCCCTACAACAAAAAAGAACAACTTAGTTGGGCATCCAAATATATGAAATGAATTAATAAGCAAGAAATATATGAAAACAAGAAAAACCAAAAACTATGATTACAATTCTAGGAGTAGCAAACGAATTTGTATGAGATATTGATATTTTAAAAGACACAAAAAAAAAATTATAAGAAAATATTATGAAAACGAATTGATTGGAAACCCAAATACCCCAAATAACACTTTACTATACTTTTTGTCATAACCCAAATTTGGGTTTCCTCCAAATTGTCTCTTTTCTTTTAAAAAACAAAAATGAAAAAAAAAATGAAAAGCAACAAAAAAAAAATGATAAATGACTGGCTACTAAGAGCAGGTTTAGAAGTGTTTCAATGTATGGAGGTACCAAACTGGAATTTTGAATAAAATCAAGAGGCCAATTGTACCTCTTAGTACCCAAGATTGAAATAAAATGTAGATTCAAGGTTAAATTAAATGATTACTACATGAATTTGCATAAAAATTAAGTCTAAGGACTTAATTAAACTTTTAATAAGCCAATTTGATTTAATCATAGGCCTAGATAGAAATAGGGAATTTCTTCTTCTCTAAAGATTATATTTTTCTCTATATCAATTGTATATACACATGCACTATATATATAGTTACAGATTGTAACTGTTATGATAGCTTTCATGATAGTTATTATAACTGTTGCTAAGGCAATTATGAAGTAGTTAGAATTGGTTACAATTCTGTTACAGGTAGTTATAAGAAGAAGAGAATAATTAACAACAATCCTGATGTAACAACTTCTTCTTTTTCAGCTCTGTAACTAGTTCTTCACGTAACTAATCCTTCTTCTTCTACCACTGGTTTATCATCCCCCCGTAAGTGAAAGGGTCTTGGAACGAGGCATAACTGTGTTTTGAGAAACAAGAACTTATGAGATGTTTAGTTAAGAGATTTGTAGGCTGGTCTTTAGTGGGAATGAATTGTAATTCTATTTTCCCTTATAGAACTTGATCATGAATAAAGTGTAGATCAATTTCTATATGTTTTGTTCGGGCATGAAACACATAATGTTTGGCCATATGATAGGCACTGATGTTGTCATACCAAAGTATGGGGACAGCAGGGGTAGGAACACATAGTTCGTGCATCAAGGCTTGAATCCAAATAATTTCCGCAATAGCAAGAACAAGTCCCTTATACTCCGATTCTGCACTACTGTGAGCAACTAATTTTTTCTTGGTAGAGGACCAAGAAATTAGATTACCTCCTAGATAAATGAGGTAGCCACTAGCACTTCTTTGATCATCAGGTTGAGCTCCGCAATCAGCATTGGTGGATACTTCAATTGTCAACTAATTTGAAGAACTTATGCGTTAGCCACCATGCATAGTTCCACACAGGTATCAAAGAATACGTTTGATAGAGAGCCAATGTGCTGAAGTTGGTTGTTGCATAAATTGATATGCTTTATTAACAGCGAAGGCGATGTCAGGCCTTGTAAT
This sequence comes from Populus alba, assembly GCF_005239225.2. Taxonomy (NCBI): domain Eukaryota; kingdom Viridiplantae; phylum Streptophyta; class Magnoliopsida; order Malpighiales; family Salicaceae; genus Populus; species Populus alba. The sequence goes on from NC_133293.1 coordinate 3,401,363, forward strand.
TGTTAGATATTGTAGAGCTCCCACTACACTGCAATAACCAAAAGCATCTTTCATAGGCTCACCATCAAATTTAGATAAATTCTGTCTAACAGTCCCGGGAGTTTTGACAGGCTTGGTGTCAAACATTTTTGTTCTATGCAATAAATCAGAAACATATTTTGTTTGGCTGAGATGTATAGAATTTTCATGGTAAGAGACTTCAATACCTAGGATGTAGGTTAGTCTTCCCAAATCTCGTAATGCAAATTCAGAATTCAGTTTAGCAATAAATGAAGCTACCTGCATATGTGAGCTGCCTGTGATGAGGATATCATCTACATAGATGAGAACGATCAGAGTTGTAGATTAACCAAAGGAGATGAACATAGAGCTATCAGTCCTGGAGGTGCTAAACCCCCACTGCAAAAGAGCTGAGTTATTGAAACTAAGCTTGTGGAGCTTGTTTCAAGCCATATAAAGCTTTCCGCTATCGATAAACTTTGGTAGGAAACTTGGTGTCCATGTAGCCAGGAGGTTGAGACATGTAGACTTGTTCCTTAAGTTCACCATTCAGAAATGCATTGTGGACATCAAGCTGTTGTACTTCTCATTTAGAACTAAGAGCAATGGTTAGGATAATGCGGATAGTTGCAGCTTTGACTACTGGGCTGAATGTCTCAAAGTAATCAGGGCCAAGTGTTTGATGATACCCTTTTGCCACAAGTCTAGCTTTATACTTGTCAATACTCTCGTCTGGCTTGTGCTTCAATTTGTATACCCACTTGCATCCTATGATGTTAACATCAGAAGGCTTAGTAACAAGATCCAGGTGCAATTGTGATGAAGGGCTGCAATCTTTTGATCCATTGCTCTAGTCCAATGTGGATCATTTAGAGCTTGATTGAGTGTATATGGTTTTGTGATAATAGTTAGATCTAGAATAACCTTTTTTTTAGTGATGCCACTCATCAACCTTGTTATCATACGTAGAGCTAGACTGGAATCAAGGATCGGATCAGTAGGAATAGATTCAGGAGAAGAAGGAGAGATTGGAAAGGTTGTTGTTTCACTCAAGGAAATAGAATCAACAGTTGTGGGAATGGAATCGGTATGTATTGGGGTAGATGTATATACTGGACAGTGAGACAAATTACTAGATAGGAGTGGTATTGCATGAGTTAAATTGGCAGAGGAAGTGTCATCTGGTTGAGATGGAGGAGATTTAGTGGTGAAAAGGAATTATGTTTCATCGAACACCAAATGAGGTGTGTATAAACTCGTCCAGTAAGATAATCAAGGCATATATATCCCTTGTTGCTGAGGGTATAACCAAGAAAGATGCAATGAACCAATTGATATTACAGTTTATGGTTATTATAAGGGTGAATGAAAGGATATCATAGGCAACCAAAAACTCCTAGAGACTTATAGTTAGGTAGTTTCTGAAAAAGAGTTAGATAAGGTGAAACATTGTTGAGTACCTTGCTAGGCATTCCATTGATGAGGAATGTGGCTGATTGGAAGGCATACTGCCAGAACTTCATAGGCAACAAAGTATGAGCTAGCAAGGCCAATTCAGTCTCTACAACATGTCTATGCTTCCTTTCAACTCTCCTATTATGAGCTGAGTTATAAAGGCAGGAAAAATGATGCACAATACCCGCCTGTTGAAGAAAGGTGATGAAGGATTTGAACTCACCTCCATTGTCAAATTGCACATATTTTATGTTGTCATCAAATTGATTCTTTACTTGGAGTTTGAATTGTTGGAACATTGGGAGAGCTTGATCCTTTGTATGTAATGGGTAGAACCATGTGTATCGTGAGAAATCATCTAAGAACAGAATAAAATACTTAGCACCAGATGTGGATTTTTCTGAGACAGACCCCCAGATATCCATTTGAATCAATTCCAATAGTTTGGAAGCTTGAGAGGAGGAGAGATGAGTTGGCAGTCTATGACTTTTTGCAAGCTGACAGGAAGAACATATAATGGAACAATTAGTAGCTTTATTCTTTTCATAGGAAACATCACAGCTTTGTAATATTTGGACTACAACATCAGTGGCAGCATGACCTAGTCTGTGATGCCATATGTCCATTTTATTTATGAGTAGTTCTGGAGATTGGAGAATGAAAAACAGAAAAAGTCTTTTAATCCAACGTATGCCATCTTCTCATTGCTAAGTGTTGGGAACTTGTAAAGTCCATTCTCAAGTCTGCCTTGTGCTAATATCTTCTTCGTATGCAGATCCTTCACAAGGAAACTATTAGATCAAAATTCAATCAAGGCATTATTATCTGAGTAGAACTTAGCAACACTTATCAAGTTTGCTGACATAAATGGAACATGAAACACCTTTCTAAGTTGAAATGATCAAGAGTTAGAGATTAGATGATGGGAACCACTGTTGGAAATGGATAAGTGCTTACCATTACCAACTGTGGCCTTAACTATCCCTGTATATGTAGTAGAGTTGATTAGATTCCCAGCATTCTGAGTCAGGTGATGGCTTGCTCTAGAGTCAAGGTACCAATTGTCATCTGCAAGATTATGAGGGGGCAATCATAGCAGGTATATTGTTTTGACTTTTGATATTCATATTCGTAGAGTTAGTACCACTATTGGAAGAGTTTTGATAGGAAATGTCAAATCTATGATAGTAGACGTGTACTGTATGCCCAAATTTGCCACATAACTAACATTGTGGCTTTTCTGAACTGATTGAATTATGTCTTCCACTCTGTGTGTATTTGCCCCCGCGACCACGACCTCTGTAGTTGTAATTGCTGGCATTTGGAGTGAAGCTTGTGTCCTTTATTGCCATTGTATCTCCTTTCACCACCTCTGTTATTAGAGGAAGAGACATAATTGGCTGCCATTGCAAAAATTTGATCTACTGAGCTTTGTTGCTCAAGTCGATTTTCAAATGCTAAGAGTATATTGTAAATTGCTTCAACTGAGATTTTATCATCTCTATTGTTGATAGCTGTAACTACTGTATTGTAGTCAGAACCGAGTCCTCCAAATAGATTCATGACTTGATCTTTTTTGGATACAAGTTCTCTAATGGTTGCTAGACCATTCGCAGCTCCTTTCACCTTCATGATATAGTCTATCATAGACGAAGATCCTTTCTTTGTGGATTGCAGTTCAAGCCTTAGTTGCATTATTCTAGCTCTTGAAGAAGAAGAGAAGGTCTTCTCTAATGCATTCCAAACAGACTGAGAAGTAGTGTGTCCAATGATCTTTGCCATGATAGCTGCTGTGAGAGATGAGTAAATCTAGCTGAGGATTGTGTGATCTTGTCTTCTCTAAGTAATGAAAGCTGGATTGATTACACCTACACTCAATTCTTTTTCTGGACAGACAGAGATGCCATCTATAAAATCCTTAAAGCCATTAGCAAAAACATTATTATCAATTTGAGATTTCCACAAAACATAGTTGGTTCGATCAAGTTTTACTGGTAATGCATGGTTGAGCTGCTGATAGGATGAAGTAAGTTCCATTGTTGTGCTTTGCCCAAATCCAAGAGGACTCTAAACATGCAGATAATAAGCAGAATCAGCTTCAATGGCAGGTAGTTGGTAAACGAAATAAGGGTGTTACGATTGGTGAGAATGATTGTTTGGCATCTAAAGAGCTTAATTGTAATGAGAATGGTTGTTTAGCATCTGCTTTACAGAGTGCTGATTGTAATACGAATGAATCTGCGACATTAGATGTGCCCAATGTTGGTTGTTATGAAGATGAAAATCCTACCTCTCCTCTTATTTTGAAGAGCTTACGAGCAGACATGGTGCCGGAGGAAGGGGATGCATGTACTTCTTTAGATCAAAGTTCAACCATCTGTAATGCAACCATGAACCCTGTTAGTCATGAGGTGAATGTTGATATTGGAGTTATGGGAGGTGGTACAGGTAAGGAAGATGATGATAAGGAGTCGACGTCACTGATCCCAACAAGTCCGCAAAGTCCGATTTCTTCTGACGGGGAAACTTTTATTAATCAGTTAGCTAGCAAGGCTAGAGACTCTCTAGAAAAAAAGAAAAACGGGTTCTCCAGGCTTTTCAAAGAAGAGTAAGAAATCTGGCTCCTCGAGGGGGGGCAAGTCAAGGTAATCCGTGTGTTGATGTTTGGTACTCCTCTCTATTTCCCTATGATTATTGGATGTTGGAATGTTAGAGGTTTGAATGATCCCATAAAGCATTCAGAACTGCGTCAGCTCATCCATCAAGAGAGGATGGTTTTTTTTTGGTTTGGTTGAAACTCGGGTTAGAGACAGGAATAAAGATAATGTTTCGCAACTTCTTCTGCGTAATTGGTCATTCTTGTATAATTATGATTTCTCTTGTCGTGGTTGTATTTGGGTTTGTTGGAATGCTGATTTGGTGAAGGTGGATGTTCTGGGAATGTCAGACCAGGCTATCCATGTTTCTGTCATGATATTAGCTACCAATATCTGTTTTAATACTTCAATCATTTACGGAGACAATAATGCATCTGTACGTGAGGCTTTATGGTCTGATATTGTGAGTCGTAGTGATGGATGGGAGTCAACCCCATGGATTCTTATGGGCGACTTTAATGCTATCCGCAACCAGTCAGAGAGGTTAGGGGGGTCTTCTACGTGGGCAGGTCATATGGACAGATTGGAAACATGTATACGTGAAGCGAAAGTGGATGATCTTCGGTATTCAGGTATGCATTATACTTGGACGAACCAATGTCCTGAGAATATGATTATGCGGAAACTAGATAGAGTGCTTGTGAATGAGAAGTGGAATATGCGCTTCCCATTGTCGGAAGCCAGATTCTTGCCTGCTGGTATGTCAGATCATTCTCCCATGGTGGTAAAAGTCACTGGCAATGTTCAGAACATAAAGAAACCATTCAGATTCTTCGATATGTGGATGGATCATGACGAGTTCATGCCCTTGGTGAAGAAAGTATGGGATCAGCATTCAGGAGGGTGTCCAATGTATCAACTGTGTTGCAAACTAAGGAAGCTAAAGCAGGAACTTAAACATTTCAATAAGACTCACTTCTCCAATATTTCCGATAGAGTCAAAGATGCAAAAGATCACATGGATAGGGCTCAACAAGCTCTGCATACAGCGCCTGAGGATCCAACATTGCGTATGCGAGAAAGAGATGTTGTTCGTAACTATGCTTCTACTGTCAGGGCGGAAGAGTGTTTTTTCAGACAAAAGGCAAGGATACAATGGCTTAGCTTGGGGGATCAGAATACTAGCTACTTTCACAAATTAGTAAATGGTAGACAGAATAGAAATAAGCTTCTCTCGGTTACAAGGGAGGATGGAGAAGTCGCTGAAGGACACGAGGCAGTCAAATCAGAAGTAATTGCATACTTCCAGCGTGTATTGGGAGTGAAACAGATGCCTAGGGTCCTAAACGAGGAAGTGATGCAATCGGCAATTATTTACAAATTGTCGGCAACTCAACAGCATGTACTAGCACAAGATGTCACAAGAGAGGAGATTAAGCATGCTATGTTTAGTTTGAAAAACAACAAAGCTCCTGGTCCAGATGGCTTCAACGCAGGTTTCTTCAAAAGAATGTGGCACATAGTGGGGGAAGATGTAATCAACGCTGTTAGCTCCTTCTTCCAGACTCGTAGAATGCTTAAAGAAATGAATGCTACATCCATTTCCCTTATCCCTAAAGTTGCTAATCCTACGAGGTTGACAGATTTTCGTCCTATATCTTGCTGCAATACAGTATACAAATGCATCGCGAAGATTCTAGCTGGGAGAATGAAAGTTGTTTTACCATCCTTAGTAGGCCCGTATCAAACAGCTTTTATCTCTGGACGGAGAATCAGCGACAATATTCTTTTGTCCCAGGAACTAATGAAAGGCTATCACACAACTACGGGTCCTGCTCGTTGTGCTATGAAAGTAGACCTGATGAAGGCTTATGACTCTGTTCGGTGGGATTTCGTTGATGCTACGTTGATAAAAATGGGATTCCCTAGAACAGTCATTGATTGGATCATGGTTTGTGTTACATCATGTCAATTCTCAATCAACGTCAACGGTGAACTTGCGGGTTACTTCCAAGGGGGGAGAGGGCTGAGACAAGGTGATCCATTATCTCCATATTTGTTTGTCCTATGCATGGAAATCCTGTCAGGGCTGTTCTGCAATATGAGTGCCAACCAAAACTTCAAGTTCCACTGGAGATGCAAGAAGGACAGAATTTCTCATCTTTGCTTTGCCGACGACTTGATGATATTCAGCAAAGGGGAAGTACATTCAATCCGTATGATCAAAAATGTACTCACAGAGTTTCAGTTCCTATCAGGTCTATATCCAAATCCAAACAAAAGTGACATCTTCTTGAGCGGTTCGTTAGGTGCTGAGAGGGAACAGATTATCAGTATTCTTGGGTTTAGAGAGGGGGAGCTTCCTATGAAATATTTGGGAGTGCCTCTTATCTCGTCCAGACTAAAGGCTGTTAACTGTAAGGGCCTCGTGGATCGAATTACCGCCAAAGTTCGACATTGGACCTGCAGAACACTCTCTTTCGCAGGGCGAGTACAACTGATTAACTCAGTCTTATTCTCCATCCAGGTCTATTGGGGCATCTCTATTCCTATTACCTGGGGAAGTAGTGAAAAATGTTGAGCAAATTATGAGATCCTTTCTTTGGTCAGGTTCAGATATGAGCACTACCAGGGCTAAAGTGGCTTGGGATCAGGTATGTCTTCCAAAAAAGGAGGGGGGGCTAGGCATAAAAAGGATAGCAGAATGGAACAAGATTGCCTTGTTGAAAACATATTTGGAACTTGTGCAATGACTCAGATGGCTCAATCTGGTCTACTTGGATCAGATCCAATCTCTTGCGAGGTAGGAATTTCTGGACAATCAAGGCGCCAGGAAGCTGCTCTTGGGCTTGGGGAAAGATTCTAAAGCTCAGATCCTTAGCATGGCCGAAGATGAAGCACGTCATCGGAGATGGAATGACAACCTCTCTATGGTTTGACAATTGGCATCCTCATAGCCCGCTCGCTGATACCTACGGTGAACGTTTCATCTATGATTCAGGTATGGAACACAACGCGAGAGTGAACGTGCTGATTAATAACTTAGAATGGAGAATTCCTATCACTCATGCTATTGGCTGGCACCCCATTTTAGAAGCTATTCCTTCCACATCTACTCCTAAGGGGCAAAAGGATGAGATTGTTTTGGTTGGATTCGCCAAATCAGAGTTTCTCGGTCAGAGTAGCTTGGGAACAACTAAGAATTCATCATCAAATGGTTGATTGGCATGACATCGTGTGGTTCAAGAATGCTGTCCCAAGACATGCATTTCTTCTTTGGGTGGCTATCCAACGGAAACTCTCAACGCAGGATAGACTTCATCGGTTTGGTATTCATGGTCCCAATAGGTGCTCACTCTGTCTCCGCAATAATGAAGATCACAACCACTTGTTCTTTGAATGCTCCTTTGCGAAAGCATTATGGTGGAATGTTTGTGATAGATGCGACATTCCAAGAATGACAAAAAGCTTGGATGAATGGATTCGATTCGCCACTGTCTCTTGGCATGGAAAAAGTTTCGTCAATTTTTCTCGTAAACTGGGTTTCGCAGCTACAGTGTATTGTATCTGGCAAGAACGGAATGCAAGGATCTTTGCAGATGTGTCTAAAGCTTCGAATTTGGTTTTTGATCAAATCGAATGTATCATTCGCGATAAGCTTGTTTTGATGAGGAATGTTCAACAAACAGATGAAAACATAAGGATCCAAAGACTTTGGAGGGTCAATAACATGGACTCTTAATTTGATGTTTAGCTGGTTGTTTTTGTACCCCTAGCATATCTAGTTGGTCCAAGTTTTTGTTTTGTTGTGGCTAGCCTGTAGCCATTTGTTGGTTTTCGTTTCTATCCTCATTGTAACTCTTGGATATGCCCATTATATTCTTTGTATCATTTTCTTTTAATACATAAGTCAGCTTACCAAAAAAAAGATAAGGAGCGACTTGAAGTGGAAGTCATGGCTAAATCAAAGAGGGAAAGAAGTTTCTCTTTCAAATGCTCTGATACCAAGATAGAAATAGGGAATTTTTTCTTTTCTGAAGATTATATTTTTCTCTATATCAATTGTATATACACATGCACTATATATAGTTACAAATTGTAACTATCATGACTGTTATTATAACTGTTACAGGTAATTATAAGAGAATAATTAACAGCAATCCTGACATAACAGCTTCTTCTTCTTCAACCATGTAACTAGTTATTCACGTAACCAATCCTTCTTCTTCTACCACTGGTTTATCAGGCCCAATTAAAAGATTTGATTATGTGCAAGAACTTAATTAGATGTTTAATGAGTCAAATTAATTTTATTTAGGGACTTAAATGGTGAAAAAAAGTTTGGAAACCTAAATTGGTTTTAATTAGAAGATTAGAATTTCATAGGACTAGATTTAATTTTTTTCATACTCAATTGGGTGAAATCAAGAATAAAAATTGCAAGAAACTAGAAGTTTGAAGCTCAATTAAAGGCCCAATTGAAGAATTTCAAAACCAATGAGCACTTTGCAAAAGCGCAAAAATTCGAGGGCCCAATCAAAGAAGATCAAGAGTGAAATTACAGAGAATCTAAAATATTAAGGTTGATTAGGGGTTCCATTATAAAATTTCAAAGGTTTAAGGAACAAATTAAAAATACATTAATTTTCACTATTCATTGTCTTCTTCCAATCAAAATTAAAAAAAAAAATGATAACCAAATGTCCTTTTTTAAGCTCTAATTTCTCCCTCTAAATCTTATGTCAATTTATACCTGATATTTATACTTCACTCTAAGCTAAAATTAAAACTCTTACAAATTCTCTCTAAAAAACACTATCCAACATTATTATGTCCGCAAAAACAACCTTGGTGTTCCCCTTATCAATTACAAAGCATGACAAGTTTTTATCCTTTGCTCCAATAAATAATTGTCTTTTATTCTCCACTATTAAGAATTGAGATTTCATTAACCCATGAGCCATATAACCTCTTTATTTCTCCTATAAAAACCCCACAAAACTCTAATATTTCTCAGAACCAAGAATAGCTCCCCACATCCTCCTCTCCACTGGTTACAGCACTGTGACCTCAGCCACAGCAGCGCATCAACACCAACAGGGTCTCAGCATTAGCAGCTACACGTTACAGCTTCTCAGTCCAGCAAACACAGCACAACGTCAGGTGCCCTTCTCTTCTCTACTTAGTAACGTGAACTCCAGTGGCAATGTACAACCTCTCCATGCTGGCAGCTCTTGACAGATCGAACTCCTACAGCAGTAACAGAGGTGGTTCTTCCTAGTCACATCAGCAGCAAAGCTTCATCATCCCTAGTGCAACAACATCAACTTGCTCCAGCAGTGGCGCAGCCGCTAGCAGAGCAGCGTGCATCTCCTCTGAGCAGCAGTGCCAGCCGCCAGCTCCTCCTCCACAAGCAAGCTATTAATCTTAGGCCATATAACTTCTTCTCCCCTCCCTCCCTCATGGGTGTTGTGCATGAAAATACATGGAGAATTAATTAATTCCTATGTTGGCAATTGTTCTTACTAGAAACTTTCCACCTTGTCGAGCTAATAGTGGGAAAAAAGGGGTTGAACCTCCCTTCCGCCCAACCAACGTGGCTAGGATGGGTCAACCCCTATATACTGACTCCAGACTTAAAGAAACCCTAATGGTCCCCCCTTAGGTGGACTTATATGAAGCCCACTTACAATTGACCCAAATAAGTAATAATAACCTAAAACCTAAGAAGAAAATAATAAAAATCCAAAAATTATCATCCTAAATATGCTAGAATCCAATTTGTGTTGCTGCCCCCTTTCCTTTGATATCCTTGATTAGCTTGGATTTCCTTGTTTAACTTGGACAAATAAGAAAACAAATTTCCTTCTTTGTTGCTGATTTAATTACTTTCCTTCATATGTTAGGAAAAGCACTAAATAGTCCTCCTCTCTTTAGGAATAAGATATGGCCAACTTCCTTACTTAATTAGGAGAATAAATTGCTGGCTTTTTATCCTTGTAGCATTAGGAAAAAAACAAGCCTAACAAGGCTGGTATTGGGCCGGACATATCAACCCCTTGTTCCACACGAATTGAGCTCTTCTTGGACTTGAACTAGATGAATTAAAGGCTGTCCTTCATGCTCCTTAAATGTCTCAAGCCCTTTTAGGTCCATCTTGCTCTATAAGTTCTGAACAAGCCCATTCAATGCTTCTTTAAGCTTCTTTGCCCTAGCTTTTGTGATTGGCCCAATTGGCACCTCCAATGGATTGTTGGTATGATTAAGCTTGGTGTTGGGTTGATCCGCATTATCCCCTCTCTCTTCAAAAAGTTTCGACCTCGAATCATCGCCTACATCAAACAGAGTAAGATCAAAAACATTAAAGGTAGCACTAACACAATACTCACTTGGCAAATTAACTTTATAAGCATTATCATTGATCCTCTCAAGGATTTGAAATGGCCCATCTCCTCGTGGTTGTAGCTTTGATTTCCTATGGGCCGGAAATCTCTCCTTGCGCATATGCACCCAAACCCAATCGTCGGGCTGAAAGACAACATGTTTGCGCCCCTTATTGGCTTTGGTCATATACACACGATTCCTCTTTTCAATCTGTTGCCGCACACTCTCATGGAGTGTCTCACCACCTGTGCTTTACGATTACCATCCAAACTAACCATTTCATCAACAGGCAAAGGAATCAAATCCATTGGAGTTAAATGGTTAAATCCATACACAATTTCAAATGGTGAAAATTCAATAATAGAGTGCACACTACGATTATATGCAAACTCTATAAACAACAAATAATCTTCCCAATTATTTAAGTTCTTTTGAATGACAGCACACAGAAGTTGTGTTAAGATCCTATTAACTACTTCAGTTTGTCTATCTGTTTGGGGGTGACAAGTAATTGAAAACAACAATTTAGTACCCAATTTTCTCCATAACACCTTCCAAAAATAGCTAAGGAACTTAACATCTCTATCAGAAACAATGCTCTTAGGGACCCTGTGAAGTCGTACTATCTCCCTAAAGAACAAATCAGCAATGTTAGTGGCATCATCAGTTTTATGACATGGAATAAAGTGTGCCATCTTTGAAAACCTATCAACAACTACAAAGATTGAATCCCTACCCCGTTTTAACCTAGGTAAACCTAAGACGAAATCCATTGAAATGTCTACCCATGGTTCCTTAGGTACAGGTAAAGGGGTATACAAGCCATGTGGTTGAGTCCTAGACTTTGCTTTCCTACAAGTTATGCATTTATCACATATGCACTACACATCTTTTTTAATTTTAGGCCAATAAAAATGCTCATGCAACACATCCAAAGTCTTAACAACACCAAAATGCCCCATCAACCCGCCTCTATGTGCTTCACGTACAAGCAATTCACGCACAGTAATGGAACACACAATCGACTCTCTTTAAACAAATATCCATCAAGTCTATAAAACTTCTCAAAAGCCGAAGTTTCGCAAGCATTGTAAACATTAGCAAAATCACTATCGTCCTTGTACACTTCTTTTGTGTGTTCAAATCCTAGAAATCTAGCATCCAAAGTAGATAAAATAACATACCTGCGCGAAAGTGCATCACCCACAATGTTTTCTTTTCCTTGCTTATACTTGATCACATATGGAAAGGTTTCAATAAATTCCACCCATTTGGCATGTCTCCTACTCAACTTACCTTACCCTTTTAAGTGCTTCAATGATTCATGATCATAATGTATCACAAACTCCTTAGGCCACAGGTAATTCTGCCACATCTCTAGAGTTCTTACCAAGGCATAGAGCCCCTTGTCATATGTAGGGTAATTTAAAGCTACCCCATTAAGTTTTTCGCTGAAATACGTAAAGGGCCTTTTATCCCGCATTAACACAGCTCCTATACCAATACCTGACGCATCACATTCAACTTCAAAAGCTCTCGTAAAGTCTGGCAAAGCTAAAACAGGTGTTGAACAAAGTTTATCTTTCAATAAATTCAAAGCCTTATCATGTTCATCATTCCATTTGAATCCAAAAGACTTTTTAACAATTTCAGTTAGAGGTGCAGCAATAGTACTAAAATCCTTCACAAACCTTCTATAAAAACTAGCAAGTCCATGAAAACTCCTAACCTCACTTACCGATTTTGGTGTAGTCCGATCCTGGATGGCCTTAACTTTCTCCTTGTCCATCTCGATACCCTGCGCAGTTACGACATAGCCAAGAAACACAATTTTTTCCATACAAAAGGTACACTTCTTAAGATTAGCATATAATTGCTCACTACGCAACACACTAAGTACATTACGCAAATGATCAAGATGCTCATTCAAGTTCTTGCTATAGATCAAAATGTCATCAAAATACACAACAACAAACTTACCTATAAATGTACGCAATTCATGATTCATTAAACGCATAAACGTGCTAGGCGTGTTCGTAAGTCCAAACAGCATGACTAACCATTCATACAAAGCATGCTTAGTCTTAAATGCAGTTTTCCACTCATCACCCTCTTTCATCCTAATTTGATGGTACCCACTTTTGAGGTTAATCTTAGAGAAAATACATGATCCATGTAACTCATCTAGCATGTCATCAAGCCTAGGAATAGGATGTCGATACTTTACCGTTATGTTATTGAAGGCATGACAATCAACACATATCCTCCATGTTCCATACTTTTTTGGCACAAGTAGCACGGGTATAGCACACGGGCTCATACTCTCACGAATGTAACCCTTTCCCATCAGCTCATCAACTTGCCTTTGAAGCTCCTTTGTCTCCTCGGGGTTGCTTCTATAGGCTGGTCGGTTAGGAATTGAAGATCCGGGTACAATATCAATCTGATGCTCTATCCCCCTCAATGGTGGTAGTCCGCTAAGAGTATCGTCGAGGAACACATCATCAAACTCCCATAACAAAGAAATTGCAACACTAGGCACAATATGATCAAGATCATTCGTATTAAAGTAAGCCTCTTTGTACACAAGTAAAATCATTGGCTTGTTAGTGAAAAATGCAGATCTGACCTCACCCTCTTTAGCATAAAAAGTAGGTTGTTTCTTTAGTTTTTCCACACAATTCTCATCACCCTCGCTGACTTTCTTCACTCCTCTTGTATTTACCTCCACTCTCGGCCAGATTTGGGTGTTTTTGAGTTGTGGTCGAATGGTTTGATTTGTTTGGAGTGTTGGTCGAATATTTGCTTGTGTTTGGATGGGTGGCCAAATGGGTTATGGCGGTTTGGGTTCTAGCCGAATCTGATGGTGTTCTCTCCCCTTGTTCCTCACCTTGATTTTCTCTCCCCATCGCCTCATGCTCACTTTTTAGCTTTATTTGATCATCATACACATGTTTGGGTGTAAAAGGTACAAGAGTGATGGTTTTATCATCTTTTACAATGGTATACCTATTTTTAACCCCATCATGAATTGCCTTCTTATCATATTGCCATGGTCTCCCCAATAAGATGTGACTTGCTTGCATTGGTACCATGTTGCACAGAACTTCATCAACATATTTCCAAAAAAAAAAATAGAACCACAACCTGTTTAGTCACTTTCACTTCACCACTATCATTCAGCCATTGCAATCTATATGGTTTAGCATGCTTAGCAGTACACAAATTTAGTTTACTAACAAGGGTGGCACTACAAACATTAACATAACTTCCACTATCTATAATTAAGCCACACACCTTGCATTGTACATAACAACGCATATGGAAGATGTTCTCCCTTTGTTCATTAGTATCATCTTCTTTGACCTAAACTTGAAGTGTTCGCCTTATAACCAAGGATTCCTCAACCGGTAATGCTAACTCATCCCCATCACTATCCTCCAATGGTGGCATGCCTTCACAATCATATCTGTCACTTTTAGATTCTACATCACCATTATCTCTAATCATCATCATTCTCTTGTTTGGACACTCTGAAGCATAATGTCCATGTCCCTAACACCTGAAACATTTAACATCACGAGTACGTTTAGGTTGAGTTTCAGATTTACCTTTTGCATCAGTAGGGACATCAACTTTAGCCTTTAGTGGTTCAGTTCTAGAAGGATAAAAGGATCTTGGACGGATAATACCCTCTCTCTTTAGATTCAGCTTCTAAGATGATGACGATCCCGAATTAAACGCTGGCTGAGCATGCCCCTTCCTAAGTTGTCTCTCCACCTTCATCTCCATGTGAACCATGTCCTCTAGCTCTACATAGTGTTGTAGCTCAACCACATTAGCAATGTCTCGATTCAACCCATTAAGAAATCTAGCCATGGTGGCTTCTCTATCCTCAACAATATTAGCCCGAATCATTGTTTTCTCCATCTCTTTGTGATATTCATCTACTGTCTTATAACCTTGATTCAGACCTTGGAGCTTCAGATATAAGTCTCTATAATAGTGGTTTGGCACAAATCGTCTCCTCATTAAGACTTTCATCTCCCCCCAACTCTGAACGGGTAGCTCCCCATTCCTCCTCCTACTGATCACAATCTGATCCCACCAAATCAATGCATACTCCGTAAACTCAATTATCACCAATTTCACCTTTTTTTTGTTCAGAATAGTTATGGCTATCAAAAATCCAATCTACCTTTTTCTCCCACTCTAAATAAGCCTCGGGATCATTTTTACCTTGAAAGCTAGGAATTTTCAATTTAATGGTGTCCAAGTCCCCATCCATATCTTCATAAGTGCTCATTCCATGAAAATTCACATTCCTCCAGCCCTGTTTGGTCCAGACGTGATTCCTTGTCCAACTGATGCAAAATCATAGTTATCTTCACCCCCATCTGTGTTTTCATCAACAAACTCTTCAAAATCAGATATGACATTCCATGCGGCCATACGGACCGTATTTCCCCGGCGATCAGCCCCACTATTCTGTTGCTTTATCAAATTCACCTCATCTTTTCAGATCCTTGTATGTCCTAGTCAATAGCTTAAGTTGTTGGCCTATGGCTCGCAATTGGAAAGTTATGTCAACATTTTGTGTCACTAATTCGTTGTTTTCAGACATTCTTTGAATATGAAAAATTTAGTTAGGAGCACAAAATATATCCTCACACCTCTCGTGTATCACACAAAAAAAGATCAAGGCTTTCACTCTAATAAGCTCACTACACCTTTTACCTCACAATTTGCTTTCTTTTGGTTCTTTATGAACTAAAATCAACAAATCAAAGTTAATAGTCTTCACAACGCATTCTAAATATATAATTTTTAGACCCAAGAATCAATAAATATATTGAAAACAAAGCAAAACAAAACTACGACTACGATTTTGCGAATAGCAATGCAAATTCATACGAATTGTGGACGAAACGAAGACACGAAATAAAACACAAACGAATGTTAAGGAAAACAATTACTTGACTCCTAGTTAACCTAAATATAGCAGAAACAAAAATATTTGGAAAAAACTAAACAACAAAGATCATGTTTTGAAACTTAAAGCAAATCTAACCTATTGACACGACCAAAAGCTTGATGTCTTCTCCCAAGTGCAGGAGTGTCGAAGTAATAAATAACCCGGCAAGACCGGGGTTGAACCATAGAGAGGTTAATTGTATAAATTATAAATAACAAGACGACAACAACAACAACAACAACAACAACAACAACAACAACAATAATACTCAGTATGTGGCGTTGTTACACATGGTAAGTGCCTCTTTTTATAGGCCAAAATTTGGAACTATTGATTTGTTGACTAATTGATGAATGGGTGGCCACATCTTGACTTGGTGACAATCCTTATCTTCTTGTCTGAACAAGACGTCATTGCTAACATCATAATTTGCCTAGAATCCTCAGGAATGTTCTAGGATATTGTCTCAGCTTTCCAACAAAAAAAAAAAAAGATGAGGTCATTTGGACTTCTAGACTCAAGATATGGGCTGAACACTAAATAGTGTCTGGGCTGCAGGACAGCTTTGGACTTCTTCGTTGTTCCTTCAATTTGGACTTCAAAACGACCTTTTTAAATCTTGGGCTTCGCATGAAAGTTGTAGACCTTTGTCTTACCTTTCCATCCATATAAAATGGACCTAAATCTGAGATCTAGAGCTCTAGATATGATCCAATTACCGAGCAATATTCCGGTTTGGACTGCACCGGCATCTCTTTTTTAAGTTTGGCCATCTCTTTGTCCTTGCACTTTTAATACTTAAACTCATCATTCAATCCTTTTATTTATGTGATAGGCCTACATTTAAGATAAACATTTACCATAAATTAAGGTATCTTATAGTGTCAAACTTGTTATTATAAAACATGCTTTAGTTAAGGAGTTATTGATACTTCAAGTGCAAAATGATGATATAAAACCTTGATAAACATGCACTTTTAAGTACTAATCACACCCCCCAACCAGCTTATTACTAGTCCCTAGTAATCTAAAGCGTTAAAATAGAGAAACAATTTGCAAGTTTCACAAAGCAAGGCATTCATCATTCAACTTCCATTAATCTATCCAGATAAGCAAACTCCCTTTAAATTTATATTCCTGCTTCATACTTCTTAAACAAGATATTAATAAACCTTCTTTTTATGTGCTCAATATATGAAAACATAGATGATGGGGCTTTTGTTGGAAGAAAACAATATTATGTTCAAAATGTTTAGGGTGAACTTCCTTGGGTTGGGATTATTATTATTATTACTTTTTTTTTCTTTTTTTTCTCTTTTTTTTTCTTTCTTCTTCTCTTTTTTTCTTTTATTTTTTTATTTTATTTATATACACATACAACTTAAAACACAATGTATCTTTAACCCATGTAACGAGTTTTAGGCTAATGACTCCCAGACCAATTGGTCTTAGGGCATTAAGTGTTGAGACACCCCTACGAGCTTAACAACTCAGGTTGCAGATACTAATACGTAGATAGTGCAATGTTTGATTCCCTTAAGCTTTTCTCCTTAACCCATGTAACAAGCTTTGGGCCAATAGCTCCCAAGTCAGTTGACTTTAGGGTATTAGGTGTTAAAACACCCCTACGGGCTTAATTGCTTAGGTTAGGGAGGCTACGAAACCAAACTTATCTACGTTTTTATTATCATTAATATTATCAATATATTTTTTTTTTTTGCAAATTATATACTATCCCTTTCCCTTAATTGTTACCTTCAACAAAAGAACATAAATAATGTAATAATCCAATGTGCAACCCACAATCATATGTTAAAGTGTGTGTGTGAAAATGAAGGTTTAATAATACTTGTTAAATGAGTATATGAGCAGAATCAAGTGATAACAATGCGAGAGTTTGTAAACCTTAATATTTCAAGAAGTATTCTAATAGGCCTTGTTATGACTATTGCAAATAACCATTAGAAAATTTTTTACTAAGATGCGTCTCAAGAATAATTCATCTTTACTCTGCCATCCTGGTAATAACAGTTTTGCCAAATGGTTTTTTTAAAAACAAAAACAGTTAGTTGGTTAGTTTTTTTTTTTAAACTACTACCCTCTCCCCCCAACCAAAACGAGACATTGTCCTCAATGTCCGAAGGTAGAAAGATAGAGTATAGAAGACATCACCTGAAACAGCGAACAATGACAAACCTGAAACACACTTAAACAAATATAAGAAGTAACAAAACAAAATAATATGCTATTAATAAAACCACAAGACACAAGGTTTCACAGATGAAGGCTCAAATCTAATCTAAGCTTTTTACGGCTTTCCTTAGCTGACCAATCTAGGCGACTCATGCAGGGATCAATGACAGGGATGAAAGATTGTAGTTGGTCAATCAATTGTTCAGCAGTAGCAGCAGAGATTATGATTTGTCGTGCTGAAGATGTTAGAAATTCCTGTTCCACAGCTTGATCAAGGAAAG
The DNA here is from genome assembly GCF_005239225.2 of Populus alba. Classification (NCBI taxonomy): domain Eukaryota; kingdom Viridiplantae; phylum Streptophyta; class Magnoliopsida; order Malpighiales; family Salicaceae; genus Populus; species Populus alba. The sequence continues at coordinate 3,419,248 of NC_133293.1, forward strand.
ACAACAACTTATCATAAAAACCATTAACATTTAACAAACCTATAGGTTTATGGTGAATGTGCAGTTGAGCCCAAGATGAAATATGAAAGATCTCTTCCAATGTGCCCAGACCACCTGGTAAGGCAATGAAGGCATCAACATGGCTAAACATGGCCTTTAATCGATCAGACATTGTTGGGACTTGTAGTTCCTCTCCAATTGTTTTTCCAATGATGTCTCCATTTGCTAAAGCTTTGGGGACAACCCCCAAAACTTGTTTGCCTCCTAAAAATGCAGCCATTGACACACCTCCCATTAACCCAAGGCTGCCTCCCCCATACACTAAATGAATCTTTCTCTCAGCTAGTACCTGACCAAGATGATTTGCTGATTCTAAAAACTCTTTTTCTTTCCCAGGACTGGATCCACCGAAAACACAAATATTTCTTATGTGATGACTTGAGGAACCTGCCATTTCTACACACTTCTATATTTGATGAATGTATGGGATGAGTAGAAATGAAGGGAAGGAAAAGAATTTATAGATGAAAAAGTGAAAATGCAATCATACCACCTATATGTAGGCCAGCTGTAGTCTCACACTCTCTCTCTTTATTTATTTATTTTGACAAAGCATGTATGTACAGGTAGTTGTGATTGTGGCTCACATCTTCCCTTGATTTTACGTCCAAAAACGGCTTAAACGCCCTCTATGGGTCGGGGATAGTCTTACCTTCCAGTTTTCTTAAAAACTGGCAAACATGGTTTTTTTTAGTCAAATTCCCAAGACTAAATAGTGTCTGGGCTGTAGGACAGCTTCGGACTTCTTCGTTGTTCCTTCAGTTTGGACTTCAAAACGGCCTTTTTGAATATTGGGTTTCGCATGAAAGTTGTAGGCCTTTGTCTTACCTTTCCATCCATATAAAATGGACCTAAATCCGAGATCTAGAGCTCCAGATATGATCCAATTACCGAGTAATGTTCCGGTTTGGACTGCACTAGCATCTCTTTTCTAAGTTTGGCCATCTCTTTGTCCAATTATCAAACTTGTTATTATAAAACATGCTTTAGTTAAGGAGTTATTGATACTTCAAGTGCAAAATGATGATATAAAACCTTGATAAACATGCACTTTTAAGTACTAATCAGGTCCATTAGGGTTTCTTTAAGTCTAGAGTTAGTATAAATAGAGGCATAAACAAACATGTAAGGTTACACAATTTTCATATCAATAAACTTCTTTGTTGCACTTGTTGTGTGTTGGTGGGATAATCTCCCTTCCTTGGTTCTCTAAAGAACTGAAAACGACTTATCGAAGAACAACTGGCTTCGTGGCGTCATCCTTATACTTCTCATTCACGAATCAATATTCGTTCTGTGGGGGTTTACGTTTCCAATAGTGCTGGTGCCTAGGTACAAGTTATCTTTGTGTCACACTCCTATCAAACCTGATTTACTTGGCTTTCTGGGAATTGATGTCTTTGTGTGTGGGTTGCGTGATCACGAGGTTCGCATCAGAGACACCATAAAAAAACCCTAGTACGATAAAGACATCACACTCTTTGTGATTAAGAGTGATAAGTCTAAATTGTTCTTCAAACAATTATGATAATGGGAGAACAAGAAAGAAAACTCTCTAAATGAGAAGGTAAAAAGTTTTTTATTTTTCAAAAGCTCACCATATTTGTTCTGGACATCATTATATACTTGGAACAACCCTCAAAGTCTAGAAAATACCAAAATGACATAATTGAAACCCAAATAAATAACTTTGATAAGAAAACTAAACAAATAATACTTAGATTGCACGTATTTTTTGACTTATAGAACACAAAAAAATATATTAAAACAACTATAACTTTTAGTACAAAACTTCAATGCATGCATAGTTGAACAAACTAGAAAGATGATATTCTAAACTTGCAAAATATTTAAAATATGATTATTTTCCAATGCAATAAAGTAGTGAAAATTTAGGCCCATCGAATGACAGCAAACTCAAACTTTCTAAAACTTCCAAATCATGACCCAAGCCTTATTTGAAAACAAACAAACATATTCGAACCATTTCCACTTAGTTAATAAACCTTCAAACTCATCAAAACCCTAGTCGCACTAATATGACTTATTAAGGTACTTTGTATTTGTTTCACTTGAGCACTCATATTAGACCATCTAAATGCCCATACACATTAAAATAAGCCTCTTCTATGTTAGAATCATGATGCATATCATCACCCTTCAGGTTAGAAGTGACTTTTCCTTAAATCAGATTCGTCAGCATCTTCCAATTAAGGTGACAAGTCTTTTACATTAAAAGTAGTTGAAACATTATACTCGCTAAGAAGGTGAACCTTATAAACATTATCATTCACCCTTTTGATAACCCAAAATGGTCTAATTACCATCCAACTCTTGGTATTAATTTTGATTGCTTGGGAATATGCCTTTGCTAAGATGAATCAAAACAAGATCTCCCAACTCAAATCTGACCATTTTCTGTCTTTTATTAGCATGTTTGGCACAATTTTTTGTCTTTTTCTCAATACAAGATCGAACTTGTCCAAGTTTTTTCATCATTTATACCTTTTTAACCCCACCCATAGAAGTCCTCTCATTAATTGTAATAGGCACCAGATCAATAGGAACACAAGGGTTAAATCCATGCATTAGGATAAGAATCAATGACTAAAAAGAACTCCATAAATAAAAGGGAACTATATAATACAACAACTTATTGATGCAAACCTCGTGATCACGTGGTCACACAACCTATAATCAAGATTGAGATCTAATTCTAAAAAGTCAAAATAGGTATGATAGAAGTGTAACACAATGAAAACCTGCCCTAAGGCACCAACATTGATACGGTCCAGGTAAGGTCAAATTTGGATTTTGAAGTAAAATGTGCAACTATCTAGTTTTATAGCAATAGTCATAATTCTCAATCCTACCATTGGATCAGGCTGAAATATTACATGGAAGCTCCTAACATATTTGCCTACCTTGGGTTAAAATATCATGTCATTCGGAGTTCGGCAAGGCATCCAAACACAAGTCAACAGAGGGTGTACAAGTTTTGTTATTTACTTCCTTTTGACTTGTGGACTTCCTATTTGGCTAGGATTCTTTTCCTAAAAGGATGTGGCAACTTATTTTGGAAATCTCATAATTCTACAAAGATCTTTAATGGGCTGCAACATATTTTCCAAGTGTGGCAACAATTCATAAATGTTTTTTTTTTTTTGGTAAGCTGACTTATGTATTAAAAGAAAATGATACAAAGAATATAATGGGCATACCCAAGATTTACAATGAGGACAGAAACGAAAACCAACAAATGGCTACAGGCTAGCCACAACAAAACAAAAACTTGGACCAACTAGATATGCTAGGAGTACAAAAACAACCAGCTAAACATCAAATTAAGAGTCCATGTTATTGACCCTCCAAAGTCTTTGGATCCTTATGTTTCCATCTGTTTGTTGAACATTCCTTATCAAAACAAGCTTATCGCGAATGATACATTCGATTTGATCAAAAACCAAATTCGAAGCTTTAGACACATCTGCAAAGATCCTTGCATTGCGTTCTTGCCAGATACAATACACTGTAGCTGCGAAACCCAGTTTACGAGAAAAGTTGACGAAACTTTTTCCATGCCAAGAGACAGTGGCCAATCGAATCCATTCATCCAAGCTTTTTGTCATTCTTGGAATGTCGCATCTATCACAAACATTCCACCATAATGCTTTCGCAAAGGAGCATTCGAAGAACAAGTGGTTGTGATCTTCATTATTGCAGAGACAGAGTGAGCACCTATTGGGACCATGAATACCAAACCGATGAAGTCTATCCTGCGTTGAGAGTTTCCGTTGGATAGCCACCCAAAGAAGAAATGCATGTCTTGGGACAGCATTCTTGAACCACACGATGTCATGCCAATCAACCATTTGATGATGAATTCTTAGTTGTTCCCAAGCTACTTTGACTGAGAAACTCTGATTTGGCGAATCCAACCAAACAATCTCATCCTTTTGCCCCTTAGGAGTAGAGGTGGGAGGAATAGATTCTAAAATGGGGTGCCAGCCAATAGCATGAGTGATAGGAATTCTCCATTCTAAGTTATTAATCAGCACGTTCACTCTCGCGTTGTGTTCCATACCTGAATCATAGATGAAACGTTCACCGTAGGTATCAGCGAGCGGGCTGTGAGGATGCCAATTGTCAAACCATAGAGAGGTTGTCATTCCATCTCCGATGACGTGCTTCATCTTCGGCCATGCTAAGGATCTGAGCTTTAGAATCTTTCCCCAAGCCCAAGAGCAGCTTCCTGGCGCCTTGATTGTCCAGAAATTCCTACCTCGCAAGAGATTGGATCTGATCCAAGTAGACTAGATTGAGCCGTCTGAGTCATTGCACAAGTTCCAAATATGTTTCAACAAGGCAATCTTGTTCCATTCTGCTATCCTTTTTATGCCTAGCCCCCCCTCCTTTTTTGGAAGACATACCTGATCCCAAGCCACTTTAGCCCTGGTAGTGCTCATATCTGAACCTGACCAAAGAAAGGATCTCATAATTTGCTCAACATTTTTCACTACTTCCCCAGGTAATAGGAATAGAGATGCCCAATAGACCTGGATGGAGAATAAGACTGAGTTAATCAGTTGTACTCGCCCTGCGAAAGAGAGTGTTCTACAGGTCCAATGTCGAACTTTGGCGGTAATTCGATCCACAAGGCCCTTACAATTAACAGCCTTTAGTCTGGACGAGATAAGAGGCACTCCCAAATATTTCATAGGAAGCTCCCCCTCTCTAAACCCAAGAATACTGATAATCTGTTCCCTCTCAGCTCCTAACGAACCGCTCAAGAAGATGTCACTTTTGTTTGGATTTGGATATAGACCTGATAGAACCTGAAACTCTGTGAGTACATTTTTGATCATACGGATTGAATGTACATCCCCTTTGCTGAATATCATCAAGTCGTCGGCAAAGCAAAGTAGCTAGTATTCTGATCCCCCAAGCTAAGCCATTGTATCCTTGCCTTTTGTCTGAAAAAACACTCTTCCGCCCTGACAGTAGAAGCATAGTTACGAACAGCATCTCTTTCTCGCATACGCAATGTTGGATCCTCAGGCGCTGTATGCAGAGCTTGTTGAGCCCTATCCATGTGATCTTTTGCATCTTTGACTCTATCGGAAATATTGGAGAAGTGAGTCTTATTGAAATGTTTAAGTTCCTGCTTTAGCTTCCTTAGTTTGCAACACAGTTGATACATTGGACACCCTCCTGAATGCTGATCCCATACTTTCTTCACCAAGGGCATGAACTCGTCATGATCCATCCACATATCGAAGAATCTGAATGGTTTCTTTATGTTCTGAACATTGTCAGTGACTTTTACCACCATGGGAGAATGATCTGACATACCAGCAGGCAAGAATCTCGCTTCCGACAATGGGAAGCGCATATTCCACTTCTCATTCACAAGCACTCTATCTAGTTTCCGCATAATCATATTCTCAGGACATTGGTTCGTCCAAGTATAATGCATACCTGAATACCGAAGATCATCCACTTTCGCTTCACGTATACATGTTTCCAATCTGTCCATATGACCAGCCCACGTAGAAGACCCCCCTAACCTCTCTGACTGGTTGCGGATAGCATTAAAGTCGCCCATAAGAATCCATGGGGTTGACTCCCATCCATCACTACGACTCACAATATCAGACCATAAAGCCTCACGTACACATGCATTATTGTCTCCATAAATGATTGAAGTATTAAAACAGATATTGGTTGATTCAGGTATGGAACACAACGCGAGAGTGAACGTGCTGATTAATAACTTAGAATGGAGAATTCCTATCACTCATGCTATTGGCTGGCACCCCATTATAGAAGCTATTCCTCCCACCTCTACTCCTAAGGGGCAAAAGGATGAGATTGTTTGGTTGGATTCGCCAAATCAGAGTTTCTCAGTCAAAGTAGCTTGGGAACAACTAAGAATTCATCATCAAATGGTTGATTGGCATGACATCGTGTGGTTCAAGAATGCTGTCCCAAGACATGCATTTCTTCTTTGGGTGGCTATCCAACGGAAACTCTCAACGCAGGATAGACTTCATCGTTTTGGTATTCATGGTCCCAATAGGTGCTCACTCTGTCTCTGCAATAATGAAGATCACAACCACTTGTTCTTCGAATGCTCCTTTGCGAAAGCATTATGGTGGAATGTTTGTGATAGATGCGACATTCCAAGAATGACAAAAAGCTTGGATGAATGGATTCGATTGGCCACTGTCTCTTGGCATGGAAAAAGTTTCGTCAACTTTTCTCGTAAACTGGGTTTCGCAGCTACAGTGTATTGTATCTGGCAAGAACGCAATGCAAGGATCTTTGCAGATGTGTCTAAAGCTTCGAATTTGGTTTTTGATCAAATCGAATGTATCATTCGCGATAAGCTTGTTTTGATAAGGAATGTTCAACAAACAGATGGAAACATAAGGATCCAAAGACTTTGGAGGGTCAATAACATGGACTCTTAATTTGATGTTTAGCTGGTTGTTTTTGTACTCCTAGCATATCTAGTTGGTCCAAGTTTTTGTTTTGTTGTGGCTAGCCTGTAGCCATTTGTTGGTCTTCGTTTCTGTCCTCATTGTAAATCTTGGGTATGCCCATTATATTCTTTGTATCATTTTCTTTTTATACATAAGTCAGCTTACCAAAAAAAAAAAAAACAGATATTAGTAGCTAATATCATGACAGAAACATGGATAGCCTGGTCTGACATTCCCAGAACATCCACCTTCACCAAATCAGCATTCCAACAAACCCAAAAAGGATTTCCTTTTCTTACAAGGATTCCTTATTCATCCTAGCTACAAAAAGGAAACAAGATTTCAGAACTAATTCTACCTTCAGATTTGATTCTCCTAGCTTATATAGGACTTCTAAAGGGGTAGAATCTGATCCTATCATATTTAAGATATTAAATTCGGATTTATTTATTTTATTTTTATTTTCTTCTTAGTTTTGGGTTTATTTATATTATTTGGGTTTAATTGTAAGTGGGAATCATATAAGTCCACATTAGGGGTCCATTAGGGTTTATTTTAGTTTGGAGTCACTATATATAAGGGCAAGACGAGAGATGTAAGGTTAGACAATTTAGATTAATAAAACTTCTTGTTTGCCGCACTTTGTGTGTGTGTGTGTTGGTGAGATAATCTCCCTTCCATGGTTCTCTAAAGAACTAAAAAACTACTTATCGAAGAACAACTATCTTCGTGGCGTCATCCTTATACTTCTCGTTCGCGAATCAATATTTGTTGGGTGGGGGTTTTCGTTTCCAATAGTGCTGGTTTCTAGGTACAAGTTATCTTTGGGTCACACTCATATCAAACTTGATTTACTTGGCTTTCCGGGAATTAGTGTCTTTACGTGTGGGTTGCGTGACCATGTGATCACGAGGTTCGCATCAAACACTTTTGGAATGAGTAGAATGACACCACGAAACCAGTTAATCTTTGACAAGTCAGATTCAGTTCATTCAAGAACAGAAGAATGCAAGAATCACTCTCACATTAAAATTGAAAAAAATCCAAAAGTAATAATCACCAAAGCTGCTGAAATTTTAGCTTACATGAGTTTATATAGTTCTTGAAAAATTAACCTTAATGCACCCCTTATGTGTGGACAGGTCCTCTCAAAATTGTCGTAAAGCCCTAAACTAAAAAGCCCATAACTTAATCCAAACAAGCCTTGGATCCTAACTGAAAACAAAGTATTAATTACGCCCAAACATGAAAGAAAATAATAAAAATAACTAACTTGTCATTAAATACCATCAGCCCTTGTTTCCTGGTGTAGTTAGGATGAATAAGGACTCCTTATAAGAAAAAGATTCTGAAACATTAATGAATCCTTACCACACTTGGAGATTATATTACAGCTTATTAAAGATCCTTGTGGGACTAGGAAATTCCCAAAATAAGCTCCCACATCCTTGTAAGCAAAGGATTCTTGCCAAATAGGAAGTCCACAAGTCAAAACGAAGTAAATAATAAAATTCATATAGCATGTTCGGACCTATATTGCAAATCGTTTCCGAACGCGGATTCTCCTGAAAATGTACCCCAACATAAACAAACACCTCTAGAATCTTCTTGTAAAGTTTCAACTCATTCCAACGATTGGATTTGAAGTTATGCTCAATAGCGTAAAACTGAATGGTAGAAACTTTTACGCCAAAATCCAAATCTGACCTTGATTAGTTCATATTACAAGGTTGAACCGTATCATTCCCAGATCTTCAAGAAGATTCGCCCTTGAAATCTTGAATAGGATTAGTTGCAACTTTATTGGCCTCTTGTTTAAGCCTTTGGAATTCCCTTATTGCTAACACTTTTCTCCAACAACACTATATAGAGGTAGTGACTGCCAAGAATTTCAAATAAGCACGCCGTACTAACCACTTGCGTACATGCTTTTGAATGATAACAAAAAATGACTCTCTCCTTCGTCTTTCATTTTTTTGGCGTTGTACCTTTTTTTTCCATGAAGCTTGAAAATCATAGAATAATCTTATACTATTATCAACTTCTTGTTCGAAAACCCCTAAACCATGGCTTAGTTTTTTGCATCATTGAACTAGAATCTTCCTTCGTTCCCTCTCCCTTGCTGAATACATGACACAAGTAGGAAAAATAGAAGAAGACAAAGACACAACAAGAATAGAGTTTATAACAGGAAGAACACTGATTTAAACTTAAAATTACAAATCTGACTTTTTCCTAGACCAGAACTAATTGAAAACGAACAAAAAAGAAATTAATGAGAATGACTCAAGATTGAGATCTGATCCTGGAAAGCCAAAGTAGGTATGATAGGAGTTATATTGCAAGTCCTTTTTCGAATATGGATTCTCCTAAAAATATACTCCAACATAGAAAAACACCTCTAGAATCTTCTAGTAAAGTTTCAGCTCGATCCAGCTGTTGGATTTTAGCGTAAAACTAAATGGTAGAAACTTTTACATCAAAATCTGAATCTGACCTTGCTTGGTTCGAATCACAAGGTTGAACCATATCACTTATGGTTTGTGTTGCGTTTGCCTTATTGAACTTTGATCAATATGAAATCTTAACCCAACATTAACAAAATGTATAAAAATTCTAGATAAATTTTTAGTTTGATCTAAATGTCAAGTTGGGATTGACGTCTTTTGTTGGAAAACTACACAATTGGGAACATCACAACAAAAATCAAGTATGATCATTTTCCATTGCCTGAATCATTTCATTCCCTCTGTATTCATGAAGATTCTTCCTCGAATCACCAAAAAAGATGATTGACATGTCATTATCTTTCACAAAATTGTTCATGTATTCTTCAACCCAATCAATAAATCATGGGGTTAGAATTAATTCTACATTGTGAGGAATCAAATCATTATCGACTGAATCCTCTATTGAAATTTTAGATTCTAAACTCTCCAGTCCAGTAACTAGAGTTGTAGCCACTTCATTAGCCTCTTGTTTAAGTCGTAGAAGTTATTTTCTCACCAACAATCACCTTTAACAACACTGTATTAAAGTTGTAGCTGATAATAATCTTAAATAAGCCTGCCTTATCATCAACTTGTGTATATATTTTTGAATGATAAGCACTACTGATCTTTTTTATTTTTCATCCTTTCATTGCTGAACTAAAGCTCTCCATTCTTCATGTTCTTTATTTGTTTCTTTATAAACCTTTGCAATTCGTTCATCCCCATACTCCTCATTTGGCTCCAATTCAACCTCTACGAGAATATTTCATTGCACCCTACTGGCTTGCCTTTGTTAGGGTTAAAAATTATTTCTTTACATCATTTGCACGAGGGCATCTATTTGATCATGAATTCCTGTCATTTATTTTCAAACCTCGTCATGAGATCATTGCAACCTAATAAGTTGCACTTGTTCCAAATTGATTCCCTTCATAGCTTCATCTCATTCTCCAACCACAAAAATGTCTTTCAACTTAAATAAAAAATTCAATAAAGAATACAAACAACCACCACAATCAACAAGGGAAAACTCAATCCAGTCCAATTCCAAGTCAAAGAAAACAATTTGTTTTAGCCCACAATCTTTGATATATTTGATCTCGAGTAAGCCACATACAAAAATCTCAAATCATTTCTGAAACCTTGGCTTTAATACCAAGATGATATGCCTAAGCTTCCTAACCCAAGCAAAATAGCAATCTGATATGAAGATGAAGGAAGGTAGGTTTGGTTATATGGTTTTTTTTCTTATGTGTTTAGACTAAAAATCAAATGATTTATAATAGAAATGAGGGATAAAGTTTAAATGAAAGTCTTTGATAAGTCATAGACACCACAAAGGAACTCCTATTATAATAAAGACACCATATTTTTTTGTGATTAAAAGGGATAAGTCTAAATGGTTCCTCAACCAATTATGAAAATGGGAGAACAAGGAAGAAAACTCTTTAAATGAGAAGTTAAAAAGTTTTATATTAAAAAGTCTCATATTTTGATGTGAACCTCGTGATCATATGGTCACGCAACCCACAATTCAGATTGAAATTTGATCCCGAAAAGCTGAAATAGTTCTGTGATTAGTACTTAAAAGTGCTTTTTTATCATTATTTTGCACTTGAAGTATCAATAACTCCTTAACTAAAGCATGTTTTTATAATAATATACCTAATAATATAAGATACCTTTAATTTATGGTAAATGTTCATCTTAAATGCAGGCCTATCACATAATGAAAGGATTGATTGATGAGTTTAAGTAGTGAAATTGAAAGGACAAAGAGAGGGCCTATAAAAAGAGGCATTTGCCATGCATTTAGGGGCTTGGTTGTTTAGATTAAGAACTTGCTCTTGCTTTCTCTCTCTTTATATTTTTTTGTAATTCTTAAGTTTTGCCTTCATTAATATCTTGTTTATGCTTTTCATTTCCTTTCCTTTACTTAGTTAACTTGTATCTTATTTATGTTTCTATTCTTCATTATGTTTAGGCTAAGTTTATTATATCAAGATGAAAAGGTTACACTAATGGTGTAAGAATAAATATGGTATAAACTCAACATGGACCTTAATGTTTACTATTAACATGTCTTATCTTTTTATCTTACTAATTCTTAATAAGAATAAGTTTTGCCTTCATTAATACCTTACTTGTTAAATGGTTAATCTACATTTATATTGTATAACACTTGGTACAACAAATGCTTGGCACTCTCATAGCCCAACCATATGGTATAACCTACACCTGTGCTATAAAAGAAACTTGATTTGTTGTTAACATAAGTTAGAATCATGAATTCATGACAATATTTAAAAGTTTGATGTTATTTAAATAAGATAGTTAATATGATCATGTTAATAATTTATAATGAGCTATTAATGACAAATCATCTTATTGGAACCTCCTTTATGTGTTGTTTCCAGTTGAGTAATAAGAGTTTATACTATACTTGTTTGAAATACCATTAGTGGATCCTCTAACCTTGATATTTGTTTTTATTATTGTTTAATCCTTACATTAGTCTTCCATCTCAAAGTTCTCATCAACTTCTTCTTCTTCTTCTTCATTATTATTATTATTATTATTATTATTATTATTATTATTATTATTATTATTATTATTATTCTTGTTGTTGTTGTCGTCTATAATTTATACAATTAACCTCCCTATGATTCGACCTCGGTCTTGCCGGGTTATTTATTACTTCAACACTCCTATACTTAGGAGAAGACATCAATCTTGTGGTCGTAATGGAAACCTGTCCTAATGCACCAACACTATTAGAATGAGTAGAGTGATGCCACGAAGCCAGTTAATCTTCAATAAGTCAAATTCAGTTCATTTAAGAACTGAAGAATGTAAGAATCACTCTCACACGTTAAAAATTCAGATGTAATAATCATCGAAGTTTTTGAAATTTAGGTTACATTGTTTAAATAGTTCTTGAAAGGAACCCTAATGGATCTACCCTTGTGGGTTGAGCTGACCCCCATATAAAATTGAGCCAAAAACCCTAAACTGAAAAGCCCAAAACCTGATCCAAACAAGCCTTGGACCCTATGATGCGAACCTCGTGATCACGTGGTCATGCAACCCACAATCAAGATTGAGATCTAATCCCGGAAACTCGAAATAGGTCTGATAGGAGTGTGACACAATGGAAACCTTCCCCAAGGCACCAACACTACCAAACTGAAAAACTCAGACTAATAATCATCAAAGCTGCTGAAATTTTGGCCAACATGAGTTTAATTAGTTCTTGAAAACTTAACCCTAATGGACCCCTTATGTGGACTTATATGAGGTCCACTCAAAACTAGCCCAAAACCCTAAACTGAAAAGCCCATAACCTGATCCAAACAAGCCTTGGATCCTAGCTCAAAACAAAGTTTTAATTAAGCCCAAACATTAAAGAAAATAATTAAAAAAAAAGCCTAATATGTCATTAAATACCACCAGCCCTTCTTTCCTTGTGTAACTAGGATGAATAAGGAATCCTTTTAAGAAAAAGATTCTGAAACATTAATGAATCACCGCCACACTTGTAGATTATATTGCGGCTCATTAAAGATCCTTGTGGAACTAGGAAATTCCCAAAACCAGCTGCCACATACTTGTAAGAAAAGAATCCTAACCAAATAGGAAGTCCACAAGTCAAATGGAAGTAAATAACAAAATCTGTACAACCTCCGTTGACCAGTATTGCGGTTCCTTCCCGAACTTAGATCGACTTGAATTTTTAACCCAAGAGAGTAGAACATGTCTGGAGAGTCTACATAAAATATTAGCCCGTTCCAACAGTAGGATTGAGGATAATGATTGTTGCTGTGAACCTGGACTGCTACGCTTTTTATGCCAAAATCTGAATCTGACCTTACTTGGGTCGTATCACAGGACTGAACCATATCATTCCCTCTCTCTTCAAGAATATTCGCCCTCAAATCTTGAATACGATTAATAGTGAATGCAGCAACCTCTTGTTTAAGCCTTCGGAATCCCCTTGTAGCTAACACCTTTCTCCAAAAACACTGTATCGAAGTAGTGACTGACAAGAATTTCAAATAAGCACGCCATACTAACCACTTGCGTACATACTTTTGAATGATAAGCACAACGACTCTCCTTCGTCTTTCATCCTTTTGGCGTTGTACACTGATGTGAACCTCGTGATCACGTGGTCACGCAACCCACAATCAAGATTGAGATCTGATCCTGGAAAGCTGAAATAGGTCTAATAGGAGTGTGACACAATGGAAACCTGCCCCAAGGCACCAACACTATTGGAATGAATAGAATGACGCCACGAAGCCAGTTAATCTTCAATAAGTCAGATTCAGTTCATTCAAGAACTGAAGAATGCAAGAATCACTCTCACACGTTAAAACTGAAAAATTCAGAATAATATTCATCAAAACTGCCGAAATTTTGGCCTACATGAGTTTAAATAGTTCTTGAAAAGTTAACCCTAATGGACCCCTTATGTGGACTTATATGAGGTCCACTCAAAACTGACCCAAAACCCGACACTGAAAAGCCCATAACTTAATCCAAACAAGCCTTGGATCATTGCTTAAAATAAAGTATTAATTAAGCCCAAACAAGCCTTGGGCTCTAGCTACCAAAATAAAATAAAGCCCCTAATATTAAATCCATGTTCTGCTATGAGAAGAAAAGAATAAACTAAAATAGTACAGAACTGATTGAAAGCTTATTTATAGCCTTCCATGTAGCCCTTTAATCCTAGAATCAAAAGGAAAAGGTTTCCAAGTTGTAGTAGGATTCTTTTGTTTCCTTTGCTGTCCTCATCTCATGACCCAAATAAGGTTCTATTGGACCCCTCTTGCACATAGATAAGATGTACTAGGATCTCTTCTTGATACTCCAATGGACCTTCAAATTCTGACTTGGTGGAAACCTTCAAAACCAATGCATTCAATGCGTCTTTCATTGTCTTTGTCTTGGACTGAGTTATTGGTCCATTCGGAACATGTAATGGGTCCTTTATGGTGTTTCTGGGTTGGTCCGCACCATGGCTTTTCTGGATGCCCCAGAAATGAGGCCTCCTGATGCGAACCTCGTGATCACGTGGTCACGCAACCCACAATCAAGATTGAGATCTAATCCCGGAAAGCCGAAATAGGTCTGATATGAGTGCGACACAATGGAAACCTGCACCAAGGCACCAACACTATTGGAATGAGTAGAATGACGCCACGAAGCCAGTTAATCTTTGATAAGTCAGATTCAGTTCGTTCAAGAACTGAAGAATGCAAGAATCACTCTCACACGTTAAAACTGAAAAATTCAGAATAATAATCATCAAAGCTGCCGAAATTTTGGCCTCCATGAGTTTAAATAGTTCTTGAAAAGTTAACCCTAATGGACCCTTTATGTGGACTTATATGAGGTCCACTCAAAACTGGCCCAAAACTCTAAAATGAAAAGCCCATAACCCAAAAATGAAAAGCCCATAACTTAATCCAAACAAGCCTTGGATCCTAGCTTAAAACAAAGTATGAATTAAGCCCAAACAAGCCTTGGGCTGTAGCTAACAAAATAAAATAAAGCCCTTATCTCATGGCCCAAATAAGGTTGTATTGGACCCCTCTTCCACATGGATAAGATGTACTTAGGATCTCCTCTTGATACTCCAATGGACCTTCCAATTCTGACTTGGTGGAAACCTTCAAACCAATGCATTCAATGCGTCTTTCAATGTCTTTGTCTTGGACCGAGTCATTGGTCCATTTGGAACATGTAATGGGTCCTTGCTGGTGTTTCTGGGCTGGTCCGCATCATCCCCTCTCTCCTCGAAAGGATTCGACCTCGAATCAAAATCTGTGTCAAACAAAGTAAGATCAGCAACATTAAAGGTAGCACTAACACTATACTCACCTGGAAGGTCGATTTTGTATGCGTTGTCATTGATTCTCTCTAAAACCTGAAAAGGACCATCACCACGAGGCTGTAATTTTGATTTCCTTTGGTTAGGAAATCGTTCCTTACGCATGTGCACCCATACCCAATCACCGGGTTGGAAAACAACCAGTTTACGTCCCTTATTTGCTTTAGAAGCGTAAAGTCTATTCTTTTTCTCTATTTGTAGTCGAACTCCCTCATGGAGTTCTCTCACCATCTTTGCCTTCTTTTCACCATCTAAACTTACCCTTTCTTCAAAAGGTAAAGGAATTAAGTCCATAGGAGTTAGTGGATTAAAACCATAAACAATTTCAAAAGGAGAAAAAGTAGTAGTTGAATGCACAGTTCTATTATAAGCAAACTCAACAAAAGGCAAACATTCTTCCCAACTTTTCAAATTCTTTTGAATTACAGCACGTAAAAGTTGGGATAATGTTCTATTCACTACCTCAGTTTGTCCATCTGTTTGAGGATGGCATGTTGTTGAAAATAAGAGTTTAGTTCCCAACTTTCCCCATAAGGTCTTCCAAAAGTAACTAAGGAACTTAACATCACGATCTTACTTGGGTTGTATCACAAGGCTTCACTGTATCATATTTGGTCTAAGACATCATTATATACTTGCAACAACCCTTAAAGTCTAATAAATACCAAAATAACATAATTGAAATCCAAATAAATAACTTTGTTAAAAAAAAACAAAACAAATAATACATATACAGTCACTGTACACATTCTTGACTTATAAAACACACATAGACACAAAAATTAAAACAACCATAATTTTTCATACAAAACTCCAATGCATGCATGCATGACTAGACAAACTAGAAAGTTGACATTTTGAACCTAAAAACCATTTAGAATAAGCTTATTTTCCAATGCAATAAAATGATGAAAATTCAGGCTCATAAATTTGACAGGAAACTCAAACTCTCCAAAACTTCAAAAACATAACCAAAGCCTTATTTGAAAACAAACAAACATATTTTAACCATTTCCATTCAAGTTATATGCCTCTAAACTCATTGAAACCTTAGTCGCGTTAATCTGACTTGTTAAGGTACTTTGTAGTTGTTTCGTCGAAGCTCTCATCATTGAACCATCTGAAAGCCCATACATCTTATAGTCAACCTCTTTCATGTTAGAATCATGATGCATATCATCTCTCTTATATGAATAGTGTCCTTTTATGAACTTTAGCCATGGTGATTATGGTTTTGGTTGAAGGGATGATGGATAATTTGTTTTTTTTTTTTATGGCAGGCCTTACAAATTTTATAATCTTTTTTTTAATTACTTGTTCCCTAAGTAACTCAATTTGTTTTTGCTCTCTAATTTTTATTGTTTTACACTTTAGCCACTTGCCTATTTTGCTTTCTTTTTTTTCCAAAAAAAAATGTTAACATCCATTTGATAAGAAACCAAGAATTACAAAATGAATATGAATGCGTCAAAAATATATTTCTTTGAATTTGATTATTTGAAATGACAACAATATATATTTCTTTGAATTTGATTATTTGAAGTGACAAGAAAAAGAGAAAAAATAACTAAAAAAATACAAAATAGGTGTGTGAATGACTGAAATGCATCAAAAATATTCTTTTATTAGTTTTTTTTAACATATTTTTGAATTGAGGGTTAAATTTTGGATTATGACAAAACATAGCATACTTGACAAACACATAAAATTTTTAAGAACTTTGTTTGTTTATATAAGACAACTATTCCAAATCCAACACAACTCTTCTTAGATGCACCTGCAATCACTATGGAAATCGCTATGAAATAAAATTGGAAAATCATTTCTATGTTGAGCACTTCTTTTAGTTTATTTATTTATTTGTATCAAATAAAATTTTTTTTTAGATTTTATGATGCGAACCTCATGATCACGTGGTCACGTAATCCATAATCAAGATTGAGATCTGATCCCGGAAAGCCGAAATAGGTCTGATATGAGTGTGACACAATGAAAACCTACCCCAAGGCACCAACACTATTAGAATGAGTAGAATGACGCCACGAAGCCAGTTAATCTTCAATAAGTCAGATTTAGTTCGTTCAAGAACTGAAGAATGCAAGAATCACTCTCATACGTTAAAACTAAAAAATTCAGAATAATAATCATCAAAGCTGCCGAAATTTTGGCCTACATGAGTTTCAATAGTTCTAGAAAAGTTAACCCTAATGGACCCCTTATGTGGACTTATATGAGGTCCACTCAAAACTGGCCCAAAACCCTAAACTGAAAAGCCCATAACTTAATCCAAACAACCCTTGGATCCTAGCTTAAAAAAAGTATTAATTAAGCCCAAACAAGCCTTGGGTTGTAGCTAACAAAATAAAATAAAGCCCCTAATATTAAATCCATGTTCTTCCATGAGAAGAAAATAATGAACTAAAATAGTACAGAACTGATAGTTCAAGGTCACTCCACTTAACTTGATGCGAACCTCCTGATCACGCGGTCACGCAACCCACAATCAAGATTGAGATCTGATCCCGGAAACCCGAAATAGGTCTGATAGGAGTGTGACACAATGGAAACCTGCCCCAAGGCACCAACACTATTGGAATGAGTAGAATGACGCCAAGAAGCCAGTTAATCTTCGATAAGTCAGATTCAGTTCGTTCAAGAACTGAAGAATGCAAGAATTACTCTCACACGTTAAAACTGAAAAATTCAGAATAATAATCATCAAAAGCTGTCGAAATTTTGGCCTCCATGAGTTTAAATAGTTCTTGAAAAGTTAACCCTAATGGACCCCTTATGTGGACTTATATGAGGTCCACTCAAAACTGGCCCAAAACCCTAAAATGAAAAGCCCATAACTTAATCCAAACAAGCCTTGGATCCTAGTTGAAAACAAATTATTAATTAAGCTCAAACAAGCCTTGGGCTGTAGCTAACAAAATAAAATAAAGCCCCTAATATTAAATCCATGTTCTACCATGAGAAGAAGAGAATAACTAAAATAATATAGAACTGATTGAAGGCTTATTTATAGCCTTACATGTCGCCCTTTAATCCTAGAAACAAAAGGAAAAGGTAGCTACCATGTTGTTTCCAAGTTGTAGTAGGATTCTTTTGTTTCCTTTGCTGTCGTCATCTCATGGCCCAAATAAGATTGTATTGGACCCCTCTTGCACATGGATAAGATGTACTAGGATCTCCTCTTGATACTCCAATGGAGCTTCCAATTCTGACTTGGTGGAAACCTTCAAAACCAATGCATTCAATACGTCTTTCAATGTCTTTGTCTTGGACCGAGTCATAGGTCCATTTGGAACATGTAATGGGTCCTTAGTGGTGTTTCTGGGCTGGTCCGCATCATCCCCTCTCTCTCGAAAGGATTCGACCTCGAATCAAAATCTGTGTCAAACAACGTAAGATCAGCAACATTAAAGGTAGCACTAACACTATACTCACTTGGAAGGTCAATTTTGTATGCGTTGTCATTGATTCTCTCTAAAACCTGAAATGGACCATCACCACGAGGCTGTAATTTTGATTTCATTTGGGTAGGAAATCGTTCCTCACACATGTGCACCAAACCCAATCACCGGGTTGGAAAACAACCAGTTTACGTCCCTTATTTGCTTTAGAAGCGTAAAGTCTGTTCTTTTTCTCTATTTGTAGTCGAACTCCCTCATGGAGTTCTCTCACCGTATGGGATCAGCATTCGGGAGGTTGTCCAATGTATCAACTGTGTTGCAAACTAAGGAAGCTAAAGCAGGAACTTAAACATTTCAATAAGACTCACTTCTCCAATATTTCCGATAGAGTCAAAGATGCAAAAGATCACATGGATAAGGCTCAACAATCTCTGCATACAGCGCCTGAGAATCCAACATTGTGTATGCGAGAAAGAGATGTTGTTCGTAACTATGCTTCTACTGTCAGGGCGGAAGAGAGTTTTTTCAAACAAAAGGCAAGGATACAATGGCTTAGCTTGGGGGATCAGAATACTAGCTACTTTCACAAATCAGTAAATGGTAGACAGAATAGAAATAAGCTTCTCTCGGTTACAAGGGAGGATGGAGAAGTCGCTGAAGGACACGAGGCAGTCAAATCAGAAGTAATTGCATACTTCCAGCGTGTATTGGGAGTGAAACAGATGCCTAGGGTCCTGAACGAGGAAGTGATGCAATCGGCAATTAATTACAAACTGTCGTCAACTCAACAGGAAGTAGTTTGAAAAACAACAAAGCTCCTGGTCCGGATGGCTTCAACGCAGGTTTCTTCAAAAGAATGTGGCACATAGTGGGGGAAGATGTAATCAACGCTGTTAGCTCCTTCTTCCAGACTCGTAGAATGCTTAAAGAAATGAATGCTACATCCATTTCCCTTATCCCTAAAGTTGCTAATCCTACGAGGTTGACAGATTTTCATCCTATATCTTGCTGCAATACAGTATACAAATGCATCGCGAAGATTCTAGCTGGGAGAATGAAAGTTGTTTTACCATCCTTAGTAGGTCCGTATCAAACAACTTTTATCTCTGGCCGGAGAATCAGCGACAATATTCTTGTCTCAGGAACTAATGAAAGGCTATCATACAACTACGGGTCCTGCTCGTTGTGCTATGAAAGTAGACCTGATGAAGGCTTATGACTCGGTTCGGTGGGATTTCGTTGATGCTACGTTAATAAAAGTGGGATTCCCTAGAACAGTCATTGATTGGATCATGGTTTATGTTACATCATGTCAATTCTCAATCAACGTCAACGGTGAACTTGCGGGTTACTTCCAAGGGAGGAGAGGGCTGAGACAAGGTGATCCATTATCTCCATATTTGTTTGTCCTATGCATGGAAATCCTGTCAGGGCTGTTCTGCAATATGAGTGCCAACCAAAACTTCAAGTTCCACTGGAGATGCAAGAAGGACAGAATTTCTCATCTTTGCTTTGCCGACGACTTGATGATATTCAGAAAAGGGGATGTACATTCAATTCGTATGATCAAAAATGTACTCATAAAGTTTCAAGTTCTATCAAGTCTATATCCAAATCCAAACAAAAGTGATATCTTCTTGAGCAGTCCGTTAGGTGCTAAAAGGGAACAGATTATCAGTTTTCTTGGGTTTAGAGAGGGGGAGCTTCCTATGAAATATTTGGGAGTGCCTCTTATCTCGTCCAGACTAAAGGTTGTTAATGTAAGAGCCTCGTGGATCGAATTACCGCCAAAGTTCGACATTGGACCTGCAGAACACTCTCTTTCGCAGGGCGAGTACAACTAATTAACTCAGTCTTACTCTCCATCCAGGTCTATTGGGCATCTCTATTCCTATTACCTGGGGAAGTAGTGAAAAATGTTGAGCAAATTATGAGATCCTTTCTTTGGTCAGGTTCAGATATGAGCACTACTAGGGCTAAAGTGGCTTGGGATCAGGTATGTCTTCCAAAAAAGGAGGGGGGGGGCTAGGCATAAAAAGGATAGCAGAATGGAACAAGATTGCCTTGTTGAAACATATTTGGAACTTGTGCAATGACTCAAATGGCTCAATCTGGTCTACTTGGATCAGATCCAATCTCTTGCGAGGTAGGAATTTCTGGACAATCAAGGCGCCAGGAAGCTGCTCTTGGGCTTGGGGAAAGATTCTAAAGCTCAGATCCTTAGCATGGCCGAAGATGAAGCACATCATCGGAGATGGAATGACAACCTCTCTATGGTTTGACAATTGGCATCCTCACAGCCCACTCGCTGATACTTACGGTGAACGTTTCATCTATGATTCAGGTATGGAACACAACGCGAGAGTGAACGTGCTGATTAATAACTTAGAATGGAGAATTCCTATCACTCATGCTATTGGCTGGCACCCCATTATAGAAGCTATTCCTTCCACATCTACTCCTAAGGGGCAAAAGGATGAGATTGTTTGGTTGGATTCGCCAAATCAGAGTTTCTCGGTCAGAGTAGCTTGGGAACAACTAAGAATTCATCATCAAATGGTTGATTGGCATGACATCGTGTGGTTCCAGAATGCTGTCCCAAGACATGCATTTCTTCTTTGGGTGGCTATCCAACGAAAAATCTCAACGCAGGATAGACTTCATCGGTTTGGTATTCATGGTCCCAATACGTGCTCACTCTGTCTCCGCAATAATGAAGATCACAATCACTTGTTCTTTGAATGCACCTTTACGAAGGCATTATGGTGGAATGTTTGTGACAGATGCGACATTCCAAGAATAACAAAAAGCTTGGATGAATGGATTCGATTGGCCACTATCTCTTGGCATGGCAAAAGTTTCGTCAACTTTTCTCGTAAACTGGGTTTCGCAGCTACAGTGTATTGTATCTGGCAAGAACGGAACACAAGGATCTTTGCAGATGTGTCTAAAGCTTTGAATTTGGTTTTTGATCCAATCGAATGTATCATTCGCGATAAGCTTGTTTTGATGAGGAATGTTCAACAAACAGATGAAAACATAAGTGATGCGGACCAGCCCAGAAACACCAGCAAGGACCCATTACATGTTCCAAATGGACCAATGACTCGGTCCAAGACAAAGACATTGAAAGACGCATTGAATGCATTGGTTTTGAAGGTTTCCACCAAGTCAGAATTGGAAGGTCCATTGGAGTATCAAGAGGAGATCCTAGTACATCTTATCCATGTGGAAGAGGGGTCCAATACAACCTTATTTGGGCCATGAGATAAGGGCTTTATTTTATTTTGTTAGCTACAACCCAAGGCTTGTTTGGGCTTAATTCATACTTTGTTTTAAGCTAGGATCCAAGGCTTGTTTGGATTAAGTTATGGGCTTTTTATTTTTGGGTTATGGGCTTTTCATTTTAGGGTTTTGGGGCAGTTTTGAGTGGACCTCATATAAGTCCACATAAAGGGTCCATTAGGGTTAACTTTTCAAGAACTATTTAAACTCATGTAGGCCAAAATTTCGGCAGCTTTGATGAATATTATTCTGAATTTTTCAGTTTTAACGTGTGAGAGTGATTCTTGCATTCTTCAGTTCTTGAACGAACTGAATCTGACTTATCGAAGATTAACTGGCTTCGTGGCGTCATTCTACTCATTCCAATAGTGTTGGTGCCTTGGGGCAGGTTTTCATTGTGTCGCACTCATATCAGACCTATTTCGGCTTTCCGGGATCAGATCTCAATCTTGATTGTGGGTTGCGTGACCACATGATCACGAGGTTCGCATCAGTTGGTATCAGACCTAGGCTCCAAAACAAGGTCATATCATTTTGTTATTTTCGTTTTTTTTAGTGTCCCTTAAGATTTTAAGTGTTTGCATCCATCTTCTTGTTCTTCGTGTCTGTGTCATCTAAGCAAAAAAAAAAAAAAGTTTATATTTCATCCTTGTTACTGCCTTCTAATCATATCAGTTTGTTAAAAAGAAAAAAAAAAATCAGAAAGAAATAGAGAAAAGAGTGATTAGTTGAAATTTGAAGGATCATTCAATTTTTGCCGCAGAAACAAAAATCTTGATGAATAGAGTTATTTATTTTTTATTTTTTTATCATTTTCTTTAATGTCTGGGCTTAATTAAAACATTTTTTCGAGCTAGGGTCCAGGGCTTGTTTGGATCAGGTTATGGGCTTTTCAGTTTAGCGTGTTGGGCCAGTTTTGAGCGGACCTCATATAAGTCCACATAAGGGGTCCATTAGGGTTACTTTTTGAAGAACTATTTAAACTCATGTAAGCCAAAATTTCAGCAGCTTTGATGATTATTATTCTGAATTTTTTTCAGTTTTAACGTGTGAGAGTGATTCTTGCATTCTCAGCTCTTGAACGAACTGAACCTGACTTATCGAAGATTAACCGGCTTCGTGGCGTCATTCTACTCGTTCCAATTGTGTTGGTGCCTGGGGCAGGTTTCCATTGTGTCACGCTCATATCAGACCTATTTCGGCTTCCCGGGATCGATCTCAATCTTGATTGTGGGCTGCGTGACCACGTGGTGGTTCGCATCAGTTGGTATCCGAGCTAGGCTCCGAAACAAGGTCATATCATTCGGTTATTTTCGTTTTTTTTTTTTTTAGCGTGCCCTTAGGTTTTTCAGTGTTTGCGTCCATCTTCTTGTTCTTCGTGTCTGCGTCATCTAAGCAAAAAAGAATTATAATTCATCTTGTTACTGTCTCTAATCATATCAGTGTCTATATATGTGTCTATATATATATATATATATATATATATATATAAAGGAAAGAGAGTTAAAGAGGGATTAGTTGAAATTTGAAGGATCATTCAATTTTTGCCGCAGAAACACAACTCCTGGTGAACCATAACCAAACCACCTCAGAATCAATTTAAACTTCATATTCAGTCTATTGGGGGTGAGATCGCATCATATGTAAAGTTTGGGCTTATCCTGATATTGTTTCCTTGAGGTTCAATTGTGCCGCAGAAACACTACTATTAGTGAACCATAAGCAAACCACCTTAGAATCAATTGAAACCTCATATTATGTGTATTGGGGATGAGAGCGCAGCATTTGGGATCATTTTGATATCGGCTTCTGGAGGTTTTAATTGGAGGTCCAATTCTGCCGCAAACTGACCATACAAGGCGTTTGGGTACCTAGAAATAAGAGAACACGAGCTATAAATTGTGTTTTGGTGTTTTCACAGTATTGCAATAGTAATACTACATATTAAATTCAAGGTCATTTGGATATCGGTTTCTTTAGGTTCCTGAATTGGGTCTTGTTTTGTCGTAACGAGTCTGTTTGGTGTTATCTTTCAAGACTTGTTTTGTTTCTGTTGATCTCGTTCCTGCCATTATACTATCATCATATTTTTTGATATTTGGCTGTTGTTTTGAGTCATTTTCATCACTTTCGCATTTGTTTGTTTTTTTTCGATAAGTTCCGGTCCAGCCAAAAGTCAGGTTCGTAATCTCGAATCTAAATCAGTGTTTTCCTGCTACAAACTCTATTCTTTTCGTCGTCTTCGTATTCATCAAGGGAGAGGGAGCAGAGGAGGATTGTAGATCAACGATGCGAAAAGCTAAGCCATGGTTTGGAGGCCTTAGAACGAGAGTTGATAAGTGTAGAAGGTTATTCTATGATCTTCAAGCTTCATGGGAAAAGAGGTGCAGCGCCAAAAGGATGAAAGAAGAAGGAGAATCATTCGGAAGTATGCACGCAAGTGGCTAGTACGGCGTGCTTATTGAAATTCTTGTCGGTCACTACTTCCATACAGTGTTGCTGGAGAGAGGTGTTAGCAATAAGGGGATTCCGAAGGCTTAAAACAAGAGGCTGCTGAAGTCGCTATGGATCCTATTCAAGATTCGAGGGCGAATCTTCTTGAAGAGGTAGGGAAGGCGATACGGCTCAGCCACGTGATACGACCAAGTAAGGTCAGATTCGGATTTTGGCGTAAAAAGCGCAACAGTGCATAATTCTCAATCCGACCGTTGGATCGGGCTAATATTTTACGTGGACTCTCCAGACATGTTTTGCTACCTTGGGTTAAAAATTCAGGTCAATCGGAGTTCAGGAAGGAACGGCAACTCTGGTCAACGGAGGCTGTACGGATTTTGTTATTTACTTCCATTTGACTCGTGGACTTCCTATTTGGCTGGGATTCTTTTTCTTACAAGGATGTGGCAGCTGGTTTTGGGAACTTTCTGGTTCCACGAGGATCTTTAATGAGCTGCAATATAATCTACAAGTTTGGCACTGATTCATTAATGTTTCAGAATCCTTTTCCTATAAGGATTCCTTATTCATCCCAGCTACACAAGGAAAGAAGGGCTGGTGGTATTTAATGACAGACTGGTTATTATTATTTTTTTTTTATTATCATTTTCTTTAATGTCTGGGCTTAATTAAAACATTTTTTCGAGCTAGGGTCCAGGGCTTGTTTGGATCAGGTTATGGGCTTTTCAGTTTAGCGTGTTGGGCCAGTTTTGAGCGGACCTCATATAAGTCCACATAAGGGGTCCATTAGGGTTACTTTTTGAAGAACTATTTAAACTCATGTAAGCCAAAATTTCAGCAGCTTTGATGATTATTATTCTGAATTTTTTTCAGTTTTAACGTGTGAGAGTGATTCTTGCATTCTTCAGCTCTTGAACGAACTGAACCTGACTTATCGAAGATTAACCGGCTTCGTGGCGTCATTCTACTCGTTCCAATTGTGTTGGTGCCTGGGGCAGGTTTCCATTGTGTCACGCTCATATCAGACCTATTTCGGCTTCCCGGGATCGGATCTCAATCTTGATTGTGGGCTGCGTGACCACGTGGTGGTTCGCATCAGTTGGTATCCGAGCTAGGCTCCGAAACAAGGTCATATCATTCGGTTATTTTCGTTTTTTTTTTTAGCGTGCCCTTAGGTTTTTCAGTGTTTGCGTCCATCTTCTTGTTCTTCGTGTCTGCGTCATCTAAGCAAAAAGAATTATAATTCATCTTGTTACTGTCTCTAATCATATCAGTGTCTATATATGTGTCTATATATATATATATATATATATATATATAAAGGAAAGAGAGTTAAAGAGGGATTAGTTGAAATTTGAAGGATCATTCAATTTTTGCCGCAGAAACACAACTCCTGGTGAACCATAACCAAACCACCTCAGAATCAATTTAAACTTCATATTCAGTCTATTGGGGTGAGATCGCATCATATGTAAAGTTTGGGCTTATCCTGATATTGTTTCCTTGAGGTTCAATTGTGCCGCAGAAACACTACTATTAGTGAACCATAAGCAAACCACCTTAGAATCAATTGAAACCTCATATTATGTGTATTGGGGATGAGAGCGCAGCATTTGGGATCATTTTGATATCGGCTTCTGGAGGTTTTAATTGGAGGTCCAATTCTGCCGCAAACTGACCATACAAGGCGTTTGGGTACCTAGAAATAAGAGAACACGAGCTATAAATTGTGTTTTGGTGTTTTCACAGTATTGCAATAGTAATACTACATATTAAATTCAAGGTCATTTGGATATCGGTTTCTTTAGGTTCCTGAATTGGGTCTTGTTTTGTCGTAACGAGTCTGTTTGGTGTTATCTTTCAAGACTTGTTTTGTTTCTGTTGATCTCGTTCCTGCCATTATACTATCATCATATTTTGATATTTGGCTGTTGTTTGAGTCATTTTCATCACTTTCGCATTTGTTTGTTTTTTTCGATAAGTTCCGGTCCAGCCAAAAGTCAGGTTCGTAATCTCGAATCTAAATCAGTGTTTTCCTGCTACAAACTCTATTCTTTTCGTCGTCTTCGTATTCATCAAGGGGAGAGGGAGCAGAGGAGGATTGTAGATCAACGATGCGAAAAGCTAAGCCATGGTTTGGAGGCCTTAGAACGAGAAGTTGATAAGTGTAGAAGGTTATTCTATGATCTTCAAGCTTCATGGGAAAAAGAGGTGCAGCGCCAAAAGGATGAAAGAAGAAAGGAGAATCATTCGGAGTATGCACGCAAGTGGCTAGTACGGCGTGCTTATTTGAAATTCTTGTCGGTCACTACTTCCATACAGTGTTGCTGGAGAGAGGTGTTAGCAATAAGGGGATTCCGAAGGCTTAAACAAGAGGCTGCTGAAGTCGCTATGGATCCTATTCAAGATTCGAGGGCGAATCTTCTTGAAGAGGTAGGGAAGGCGATACGGCTCAGCCACGTGATACGACCCAAGTAAGGTCAGATTCGGATTTTGGCGTAAAAAGCGCAACAGTCATAATTCTCAATCCGACCGTTGGATCGGGCTAATATTTTACGTGGACTCTCCAGACATGTTTTGCTACCTTGGGTTAAAAATTCAGGTCAATCGGAGTTCGGGAAGGAACGGGCAACTCTGGTCAACGGAGGCTGTACGGATTTTGTTATTTACTTCCATTTGACTCGTGGACTTCCTATTTGGCTAGGATTCTTTTTCCTACAAGGATGTGGCAGCTGGTTTTGGGAACTTTCTGGTTCCACGAGGATCTTTAATGAGCTGCAATATAATCTACAAGTTTGGCACTGATTCATTAATGTTTCAGAATCCTTTTCCTATAAGGATTCCTTATTCATCCCAGCTACACAAGGAAAGAAGGGCTGGTGGTATTTAATGACAGACTGGTTATTATTATTATTATTATTTTTAATCATTTTCTTTAATGTCTGGGCTTAATTAAAACATTCTTTCGAGCTAGGGTCCAGGGCTTGTTTGGATCAGGTTATGGGCTTTTCAGTTTAGCGTGTTGGGCCAGTTTTGAGCGGACCTCATATAAGTCCACATAAGGGGTCCATTAGGGTTACTTTTTGAAGAACTATTTAAACTCATGTAAGCCAAAATTTCAGCAGCTTTGATGATTATTATTCTGAATTTTTTTCAGTTTTAACGTGTGAGAGTGATTCTTGCATTCTTCAGCTCTTGAACGAACTGATTTTGACTTATCGAAGATTAACCGGCTTCGTGGCGTCATTCTACTCGTTCCAATTGTGTTGGTGCCTGGGGCAGGTTTTTTTTTTGGTAAGCTGACTTATGTATTAAAAGAAAATGATACAAAGAATATAATGGGCATACCCAAGATTTACAATGAGGACAGAAACGAAAACCAACAAATGGCTACAGGCTAGCCACAACAAAACAAAAACTTTAACCAACTAGATATGCTAGGGGTACAAAAACAACCAGCTAAACATCAAATTAAGAGTCCATGTTATTGACCCTCCAAAGTCTTTGGATCCTTATGTTTTCATCTGTTTGTTGAACATTCCTTATCAAAACAAGCTTATCGCGAATGATACATTCGATTTGATCAAAAACCAAATTCGAAGCTTTAGACACATCTGCAAAGATCCTTGCATTCCGTTCTTGCCAGATACAATACACTGTAGCTGCGAAACCCAGTTTACGAGAAAAGTTGACGAAACTTTTTCCATGCCAAGAGACAGTGGCCAATCGAATCCATTCATCCAAGCTTTTTGTCATTCTTGGAATGTCACATCTATCACAAACATTCCACCATAATGCTTTCGCAAAGGAGCATTCAAAGAACAAGTGGTTGTGATCTTCATTATTGCAGAGACAGAGTGAGCACCTATTGGGACCATGAATACCAAACCGATGAAGTCTATCCTGCGTTGAGAGTTTTCGTTGGATAGCCACCCAAAGAAGAAATGCATGTCTTGGGACAGCATTCTTGAACCACACGATGTCATGCCAATCAACCATTTGATGATGAATTCTTAGTTGTTCCCAAGCTACTTTGACTGAGAAACTCTGATTTGGCGAATCCAACCAAACAGTCTCATCCTTTTGCCCCTTAGGAGTAGAGGTGGAAGGAATAGCTTCTAAAATGGGGTGCCAGCCAATAGCATGAGTGATAGGAATTCTCCATTCTAAGTTATTAATCAGCACGTTCACTCTCGCGTTGTGTTTCCATACCTGAATCATAGATGAAACGTTCACCGTAGGTATCAGCGAGCGGGCTGTGAGGATGCCAATTGTCAAACCATAGAGAGGTTGTCATTCCATCTCCGATGACGTGCTTCATCTTCGGCCATGCTAAGGATCTGAGCTTTAGAATCTTTCCCCAAGCCCAAGAGCAGCTTCCTGGCGCCTTGATTGTCCAGAAATTCCTACCTCGCAAGAGATTGGATCTGATCCAAGTAGACCAGATTGAGCCATCTGAGTCATTGCACAAGTTCCAAATATGTTTCAACAAGGCAATCTTGTTCCATTCTGCTATCCTTTTTATGCCTAGCCCCCCCTCCTTTTTTGGAAGACATACCTGATCCCAAGCCACTTTAGCCCTGGTAGTGCTCATATCTGAACCTGACCAAAGAAAGGATCTCATAATTTGCTCAACATTTTTCACTACTTCCCCAGGTAATAGGAATAGAGATGCCCAATAGACCTGGATGGAGAATAAGACTGAGTTAATCAGTTGTACTCGCCCTGCGAAAGAGAGTGTTCTACAGGTCCAATGTCGAACTCTGGCGGTAATTCGATCCACGAGGCCCTTACAATTAACAGCCTTTAGTCTGGACGAGATAAGAGGCACTCCCAAATATTTCATAGGAAGCTCCCCCTCTCTAAACCCAAGAATACTGATAATCTGTTCCCTCTCAGCTCCTAACGAACCGCTCAAGAAGATGTCACTTTTGTTTGGATTTGGATATAGACCTGATAGAACCTGAAACTCTGTGAGTACATTTTTGATCATACGGATTGAATGTACATCCCCTTTGCTGAATATCATCAAGTCGTCGGCAAAGCAAAGATGAGAAATTCTGTCCTTCTTGCATCTCCAGTGGAACTTGAAGTTTTGGTTGGCACTCATATTGCAGAACAGCCCTGACAGGATTTCCATGCATAGGACAAACAAATATGGAGATAATGGATCACCTTGTCTCAGCCCTCTCCCCCCTTGGAAGTAACCCGCAAGTTCACCGTTGACGTTGATTGAGAATTGACATGATGTAACACAAACCATGATCCAATCAATGACTGTTCTAGGGAATCCCATTTTTATCAACGTAGCATCAACGAAATCCCACCGAACAGAGTCATAAGCCTTCATCAGGTCTACTTTCATAGCACAACGAGCAGGACCCGTAGTTGTGTGATAGCCTTTCATTAGTTCCTGAGACAAAAGAATATTGTCGCTGATTCTCCGTCCAGAGATAAAAGCTGTTTGATACGGACCTACTAAGGATGGTAAAACAACTTTCATTCTCCCAGCTAGAATCTTCGCGATGCATTTGTATACTGTATTGCAGCAAGATATAGGACGAAAATCTGTCAACCTCGTAGGATTAGCAACTTTAGGGATAAGGGAAATGGATGTAGCATTCATTTCTTTAAGCATTCTACGAGTCTGGAAGAAGGAGCTAACAGCGTTGATTACATCTTCCCCCACTATGTGCCACATTCTTTTGAAGAAACCTGCGTTGAAGCCATCTGGACCAGGAGTTTTGTTGTTTTTTCAAACTAAACATAGCATGCTTAATCTCCTCTCTTGTGACATCTTGTGCTAGTACATGCTGTTGAGTTGCCGACAATTTGTAAGTAATTGCCGATTGCATCACTTCCTCGTTCAGGACCCTAGGCATCTGTTTCACTCCCAATACACGCTGGAAGTATGCAATTACTTCTGATTTGACTGCCTCGTGTCCTTCAGCGACTTCTCCATCCTCCCTTGTAACCGAGAGAAGCTTATTTCTATTCTGTCTACCATTTACTGATTTGTGAAAGTAGCTAGTATTCTGATCCCCCAAGCTAAGCCATTGTATCCTTGCCTTTTGTCTGAAAAAACACTCTTCCGCCCTGACAGTAGAAGCATAGTTACGAACAGCATCTCTTTCTCGCATACGCAATGTTGGATCCTCAGGCGCTGTATGCAGAGCTTGTTGAGCCCTATCCATGTGATCTTTTGCATCTTTGACTCTATCGGAAATATTGGAGAAGTGAGTCTTATTGAAATGTTTAAGTTCCTGCTTTAGCTTCCTTAGTTTGCAACACAGTTGATACATTGGACACCCTCCTGAATGCTGATCCCATACTTTCTTCACCAAGGGCATGAACTCGTCATGATCCATCCACATATCGAAGAATCTGAATGGTTTCTTTATGTTCTGAACATTGCCAGTGACTTTTACCACCATGGGAGAATGATCTGACATACCAGCAGGCAAGAATCTCGCTTCCGACAATGGGAAGCGCATATTCCACTTCTCATTCACAAGCACTCTATCTAGTTTCCGCATAATCATATTCTCAGGACATTGGTTCGTCCAAGTATAATGCATACCTGAATACCGAAGATCATCCACTTTCGCTTCACGTATACATGTTTCCAATCTGTCCATATGACCAGCCCACGTAGAAGACCCCCCTAACCTCTCTGACTGGTTGCGGATAGCATTAAAGTCGCCCATAAGAATCCATGGGGTTGACTCCCATCCATCACTACGACTCACAATATCAGACCATAAAGCCTCACGTACAGATGCATTATTGTCTCCGTAAATGATTGAAGTATTAAAACAGATATTGGTAGCTAATATCATGACAGAAACATGGATAGCCTGGTCTGACATTCCCAGAACATCCACCTTCACCAAATCAGCATTCCAACAAACCCAAATACGACCACGACAAGAGAAATCATAATTATACAAGAATGACCAATTACGCAGAAGAAGTTGCGAAACATTATCTTTATTCCTGTCTCTAACCCGAGTTTCAACCAAACCAAAAAAAACCATCCTCTCTTGATGGATGAGCTGACGCAGTTCTGAATGCTTTATGGGATCATTCAAACCTCTAACATTCCAACATCCAATAATCATAGGGAAATAGAGAGGAGTACCAAACATCAACACACGGATTACCTTGACTTGCCCCCCCTCGAGGAGCCAGATTTCTTACTCTTCTTTGAAAAGCCTGGAGAACCCGTTTTCTTTTTTTCTAGAGAGTCTCTAGCCTTGCTAGCTAACTGATTAATAAAAGTTTCCCCGTCAGAAGAAATCGGACTTTGCGGACTTGTTGGGATCAGTGACGTCGACTCCTTATCATCATCTTCCTTACCTGTACCACCTCCCATAACTCCAATATCAACATTCACCTCATGACTAACAGGGTTCATGGTTGCATTACAGATGGTTGAACTTTGATCTAAAGAAGTACATGCATCCCCTTCCTCCGGCACCATGTCTGCTCGTAAGCTCTTCAAAATAAGAGGAGAGGTAGGATTTTCATCTTCATAACAACCAGCATTGGGCACATCTAATGTCGCAGATTCATTCGTATTACAATCAGCACTCTGTAAAGCAGATGCTAAACAACCATTCTCATTACAATTAAGCTCTTTAGATGCCAAACAATCATTCTCACCAATCGTAACACCCTTATTTCGTTTACCAACTACCTGCCATTGAAGCTGATTCTGCTTATTATCTCCATGTTTAGAGTTCACAGCTCCTATTTTCCTTTTGCCCTCTGCCCCCATTGTACGATCATCAACTTTACTGGTAGCACATATCGCTGTGGTATGTCCAAAGACATTGCAATTATTGCACCTTGAAGGAATCCATTCATAATCCGCTGAAATTGTTATGAATAACCCATTTGGACAGCGAAGGTCGTATTCCTTCACCAGCGTTTTTCGAAGCTTCTATCTCAACGCAAACTCTTGCGTAGCTAAGCCTTTTACGCAACAATGTAGTAAGGTCAGCATGAAGGGGAACCCCAATAGCACTCGCTACATAACTCAGCCCCTTAACAGTCCAATACTCGAGAGGAACATTGTAGAGCTTAACCCATACCGGAACTCTATCCAGATCATCTTTCAAAAATTGCATGTTCGGATGCCAACGTTTAAGCACCAAAGGTCTATTGGCCATGTGCCATGGGGCTCTCTCCAGAACATTAGTGGCGCGATCGACAGAATCAAAAGTGAAGAGAAAGAATCCATTATCAGAAGATAAAACTTCGGATAGACCGTTGGAGCCCCATATTCTTTTAGCAATAGAACATTAGTGCCTGGGGCAGGTTTCCATTGTGTCACGCTCATATCAGACCTATTTCGGCTTCCCGGGATCGGATCTCAATCTTGATTGTGGGCTGCGTGACCACGTGGTTCGCATCAGTTGGTATCCGAGCTAGGCTCCGAAACAAGGTCATATCATTCGGTTATTTTCGTTTTTTTTTTAGCGTGCCCTTAGGTTTTTCAGTGTTTGCGTCCATCTTCTTGTTCTTCGTGTCTGCGTCATCTAAGCAAAAAAGAATTATAATTCATCTTGTTACTGTCTCTAATCATATCAGTGTCTATATATGTGTCTATATATATATATATATATATATATATAAAGGAAAGAGAGTTAAAGAGGGATTAGTTGAAATTTGAAGGATCATTCAATTTTTGCCGCAGAAACACAACTCCTGGTGAACCATAACCAAACCACCTCAGAATCAATTTAAACTTCATATTCAGTCTATTGGGGGTGAGATCGCATCATATGTAAAGTTTGGGCTTATCCTGATATTGTTTCCTTGAGGTTCAATTGTGCCGCAGAAACACTACTATTAGTGAACCATAAGCAAACCACCTTAGAATCAATTGAAACCTCATATTATGTGTATTGGGGATGAGAGCGCAGCATTTGGGATCATTTTGATATCGGCTTCTGGAGGTTTTAATTGGAGGTCCAATTCTGCCGCAAACTGACCATACAAGGCGTTTGGGTACCTAGAAATAAGAGAACACGAGCTATAAATTGTGTTTTGGTGTTTTCACAGTATTGCAATAGTAATACTACATATTAAATTCAAGGTCATTTGGATATCGGTTTCTTTAGGTTCCTGAATTGGGTCTTGTTTTGTCGTAACGAGTCTGTTTTGGTGTTATCTTTCAAGACTTGTTTTGTTTCTGTTGATCTCGTTCCTGCCATTATACTATCATCATATTTTGATATTTGGCTGTTGTTTGAGTCATTTTCATCACTTTCGCATTTGTTTGTTTTTTTCGATAAGTTCCGGTCCAGCCAAAAGTCAGGTTCGTAATCTCGAATCTAAATCAGTGTTTTCCTGCTACAAACTCTATTCTTTTCGTCGTCTTCGTATTCATCAAGGGAGAGGGAGCAGAGGAGGATTGTAGATCAACGATGCGAAAAGCTAAGCCATGGTTTGGAGGCCTTAGAACGAGAAGTTGATAAGTGTAGAAGGTTATTCTATGATCTTCAAGCTTCATGGGAAAAAGAGGTGCAGCGCCAAAAGGATGAAAGAAGAAGGAGAATCATTCGGAAGTATGCACGCAAGTGGCTAGTACGGCGTGCTTATTTGAAATTCTTGTCGGTCACTACTTCCATACAGTGTTGCTGGAGAGAGGTGTTAGCAATAAGGGGATTCCGAAGGCTTAAACAAGAGGCTGCTGAAGTCGCTATGGATCCTATTCAAGATTCGAGGGCGAATCTTCTTGAAGAGGTAGGGAAGGCGATACGGCTCAGCCACGTGATACGACCCAAGTAAGGTCAGATTCGGATTTTGGCGTAAAAAGCGCAACAGTCATAATTCTCAATCCGACCGTTGGATCGGGCTAATATTTTACGTGGACTCTCCAGACATGTTTTGCTACCTTGGGTTAAAAATTCAGGTCAATCGGAGTTCGGGAAGGAACGGCAACTCTGGTCAACGGAGGCTGTACGGATTTTGTTATTTACTTCCATTTGACTCGTGGACTTCCTATTTGGCTAGGATTCTTTTTCCTACAAGGATGTGGCAGCTGGTTTTGGGAACTTTCTGGTTCCACGAGGATCTTTAATGAGCTGCAATATAATCTACAAGTTTGGCACTGATTCATTAATGTTTCAGAATCCTTTTCCTATAAGGATTCCTTATTCATCCCAGCTACACAAGGAAAGAAGGGCTGGTGGTATTTAATGACAGACTGGTTATTATTATTTTTTTTTTTTATCATTTTCTTTAATGCCTGGGCTTAATTAAAACATTTTTTCGAGCTAGGGTCCAGGGCTTGTTTGGATCAGGTTATGGGCTTTTCAGTTTAGCGTGTTGGGCCAGTTTTGAGCGGACCTCATATAAGTCCACATAAGGGGTCCATTAGGGTTACTTTTTGAAGAACTATTTAAACTCATGTAAGCCAAAATTTCAGCAGCTTTGATGATTATTATTCTGATTTTTTTTCAGTTTTAACGTGTGAGAGTGATTCTTGCATTCTTCAGCTCTTGAACGAACTGAACCTGACTTATCGAAGATTAACCGGCTTCGTGGCGTCATTCTACTCGTTCCAATTGTGTTGGTGCCTGGGGCAGGTTTCCATTGTGTCACGCTCATATCAGACCTATTTCGGCTTCCCGGGATCGGATCTCAATCTTGATTGTGGGCTGCGTGACCACGTGGTTCGCATCAGTTGGTATCCGAGCTAGGCTCCAAAACAAGGTCATATCATTCGGTTATTTTCGTTTTTTTTTTTAGCGTGCCTTAGGTTTTTCAGTGTTTTGCGTCCATCTTCTTGTTCTTCGTGTCTGCGTCATCTAAGCAAAAAAGAATTATAATTCATCTTGTTACTGTCTCTAATCATATCAGTGTCTATATATATATATATATATATGTATATATATATATATGTATATATATATATAAAGGAAAGAGAGTTAAAGAGGGATTAGTTGAAATTTGAAGGATCATTCAATTTTTGCCGCAGAAACACAACTCCTGGTGAACCATAACCAAACCACCTCAGAATCAATTTAAACTTCATATTCAGTCTATTGGGGGTGAGATCGCATCATATGTAAAGTTTGGGCTTATCCTGATATTGTTTCCTTGAGGTTCAATTGTGCCGCAGAAACACTACTATTAGTGATGTGCATCATGGGAATTATAATCCATCTCGTAAAGCTGAATCTAACATGCAAGAGGATTCAGATGGTCCAATGACAAGAGCGAGAGCGAAACAACTACAACGGGCCTTGACGAATCAAATTGCAATGATTGAAGCTGCGTCGGAGTTAAAAATTAGCAATCAGTTTGAAATTGGTTCAAGGGTGCTTATTTGCCTAGAATTGGAACTTGGAGATGGGAAAAGCCCTTAATGGTTCTTTTCATGCTGGGCTACTTGTATTTGGATTGATAATGCAAGTGAAGGAATTGATGCTGTTTACGGTCAGAACAGTAGATGGATTTGAACCCGAATTTGAAGTCATCCAATGCATGTGAAAACAAGATTTATGTAGGTAAAATTCAAGTTCAGAACGTGATCTTTCTATATTGTCCAACCATGAGTGCATTGGACTTTTGTGTCAAAAGTTATGGCTGTTTTAAATTTCGTCTGCATATGTTTTAGAAATGTCAACAAAAAACGTGTGTTAGTTAAATTTGTCTACTTGTTTATTAAAAGTCTAGTTTTTAGGCTTGACTTCTGTCATGTTGAATTCACCTAACTTTGGAGGGATGTTCCAAAGATAAATATGTATCAGAATATGAAATAAACACTTTTGGCCAAGATTTGAAAACTTAATTCAGAGAATTAAGAGTTGTTCTTCCAAATTCGTTTTGTGAAGAACCCTACCTGACTTATCACTCTTCAATCACAAAGAGTGTGGCGTCGAAATCCTAGATTGATCTTTGTGGCGTCCAGATCGACTTATCAAAGTATCATTCTAGTCTATCTCCATCTTATTTACCTTAAATCACTACAATCCATCCTAAATACCAAAAGAAAGACAACACAACTAGACCCATCCTTCATCCATTTTCATTATAATCATTGTTGCCGATTTTCAAATCATTCACGGCACATCATCTGGTATCAGAGCATCAGTTGCGATCTAAGACAGGAGCCAAAAACAACAACAACAACAAGAAGAAAGTTTTTGCTGGAATTGAGGTTGACATACTTAACTATGGCTGGAGATAAAGAAGATTTGCCAAGAGGGTTAAGTTTGGAACAGGCACAGGTCATGGGCTTACAACAATCTCATGCTGAGATTCGGGATGAGATGACTGGAATTCGTGAACAGTTGAATACCCTTATGCAAAGGATGCAAAGAAATAATTTTCAACCCCAACCGAGGCAAGCACTTAGGGTGCCACGAAATGATATTATAGAAGCTGACGAAGATCCAAATGGGGATGATGAGGCTGATGATAGGGTCAGACCAAGAAGGCAGAATTATAATCCTCCTAATGGTCTCAAACTTAAGATTCCACCGTTTAGAGGAAGTAGTTCACCTGAGGAATACTTGGAGTGGATTCAGAAGGTTGAAAAGGTGTTTGAATGGTATGAATATTCTGAAGAAAGGAAGTGCAAGGTGGCAGCACTTGAGTTTACAGATTATGCTCTTTTATGGTGGGAAAACGTAAAGATTCAGAGGAGAAGGGATGAAGAGGAGGAGATTGCAACATGGGCAACTATGAAAAGAGTGATGAAGAAGAGATTTGTTCCTGATTACTATAAACAGGAGCTATACATCAGACTTCAGACTTTGCGATAGGGATCTTTGACTGTGGAAGAGTATGTGAAAGAGTTTGAATTGCTGCAGATTCGATGTGAATTGATGGAACCTCAAGAGCAAACAATAGCTAGATTTCTTGGAGGGTTGAGGAAGGATATAGCTAATGTTGTTGAGTTACAACCGTACATCTTCCTTGAGGAAGTTATAAAGCTTGCAACCCGAGTAGAGAGGCAGCAGAGACGAGGAGGTGTCCGAACTAGTGTAACTACGTCAAGCGCGACAAGGGCTGTTTCTACGCCTACACGAACATGGAGCACGCCTAAACGAGATGAGAAGGTGGAGTTTAGCAAGGGGAATACCAGTTTTGATTCTTTGAAGGGAAAGGAGAAGGTGACAGAACCTCAACACCCTAGGAGGTCTCGGGACATCAAGTGCTTCAAGTGCTTGGGACATGGGCATATTGCTTCGGAATGTCCAAATAAAAGGGTGATGATTTTGCATGGGGATCATGGAGAGCTGATCAGTGGAGATGAGGTTGAAACTGAAGACGAAGATCAGGTACAAGTGGCTGAACAAGAAGAGGATTTCGAACCAGTGAAGGGAGATTTGTTGGTTGTTCAACGGGTTCTGAATGCACAAATTGACGTTAGTGATGAGCAACGCGAGAACATCTTTCATACTCGATGTCAGATTCGAGATAAGGTGTGCGGGATGATCATTGATAATGGAAGTTGCACTAATGTTGCGTCAACTACCTTGGTGGAGAAATTGGGTTTAAATACCCTTCCACATCCCAGACCCTATAGTTTGCGATGGCTGAATGAGAATGGGGAGATTCGGGTGACAAAGCAAGTTCGTGTACCTTTTTCCATTAAAACCTATCACGACGAGGTTTTATGTGACGTTGCACCAATGTCAGCTAGCCATTTGTTGCTGGGTCGTCCATGGCAGTTTGATAAGGATGTGACCTACAATGGACGAAAGAACACTTATTCTTTTATGCTGAATGGAAAGAAGGTGAACTTGTTACCACTGAGTTCTCAACAAGTTAGAGAGGATCAGTTACGAAGCCAACAAAAGGAGGTGACATCACGAAAGGGGCTGTTGTTAGCCAAAAAAGGAGACATCAAACAAGCATTAGCCACAACAGGGCTTGTTTTCATGGTCTGGGCAAAGCAACTACTACAAGTAGAAGGATTGGACTTACCAAGACAGATTAAGGAATTACTTGAAGAATTTAAAGATGTGTTTCCAGATGAATTACCTAAAGGATTACCACCTATTCGTGGTATTGAGCATCAAATTGATTTGGTGCCGGGAGCTTCACTTCCTAATAGACCAGCATACAGATGTAATCCAGAGGAAGCGAAAGAGATTCAAAGGCAGGTCGGTGAGCTCTTAGAGAAGGGCTATGTGCGAGAATCACTTAGTCCATGTTCCGTACCTACTTTGCTTGTACCGAAGAAGGATGGTACCATGAGGATGTGCATGGACAGCCGCGCTATCAACAAAATAACAGTTAAGTATCGATTTCCTATACCCAGACTTGATTATTTGCTTGATGAGTTGCATGGTGCTGCATTGTTTTCTAAAGTCGATTTGATGAGTGGCTATCACCAAATTAGAATGAAAGAGGGAGATGAATGGAAAACAGCATTTAAAACTAAACAGGGGTTATATGAATGGATGGTTATGCCGTTTGGGTTATCTAATGCGCCTAGTACATTTATGAGGCTTATGAATCATGTTTTGAGGAAGTATATTGGGCTGTTTGTTGTAGTATATTTTGACGACATCCTGGTGTATAGCAAGACCTTTGATGATCATGTGAAGCGTCTTAGAGTTGTGTTTGAGACTTTGCAAGATTCTAAGTTGTATGGGAAACTCACAAAGTGTTACTTCTGTAAAGAAAATGTCGTGTTTCTTGGATATATTATCTCTAGCAGGGGAGTTAGAGTTGATGAGGAGAAAATTGAGGCAATTCGAGACTGGCCAAAACCTGCTAGTATCACTGATGTGAGGAGTTTCCATGGTTTAGCTTCTTTCTACAGGCGATTTGTGAAAGACTTCAGCTCTATTGTTGCTCCTATGACAGAATGCTTGAAAAAAGGGAAGGAGTTTAGATGGAGTGAAGATGCGCAGAAAGCTTTCGAGCTAATTAAGGAAAAGTTGTGTACAGCTCCAGTTTTAGCACTTCCAGACTTTGCTAAAACATTCGAAATAGAGTGCGATGCTTCCGGGGTTTGAATTGGTGCTGTTTTGATGCAAGAAAAGAGACCGATTGCATTCTTCAGTGAAAAGTTAAATGGAGCGCGTTTGAACTACTCTATTTACGACAAGGAGTTCTATGCTTTGATTCGGGCTCTGGAGGTATGGCAGCACTACTTGTTGCCTAAAGAATTTGTTATACATACTGATCATGAAGCCTTGAAGTATCTTAAGGGGCAAAACAAGTTGAATCGAAGACATGCTAAATGGGTGGAGTTCATGGAGTCATTTCCTTATGTCATAAAGTACAAGAAAGGGCAAGTTAATGTGGTTGCTGATGCTCTTTCTAGGAGGTACGCACTGATCTCTATGTTGAATGCAAGGCTGATGGGTTTTGAACAGGTGAAGGATCAGTATGCCAATGATTCCTACTTTGCTAATGTGGTTGCCGAATGTGCAAAGGGAGCTTGTGATGGGTTCTTTATGCATGAAGGTTACTTGTTCAAAATGGGCAGAATGTGTATTCCTTCAGGTTTGTTACGAGAGTTGCTTGTGCGAGAGGCTCATAGTGGTGGTCTTAGTGGTCATTTTGGGGAGAAGAAGACTTATGAGCTGCTGAAAGAACATTTTTTTTGGCCCAGCATGTTACGGGATGTACACAAGGTGATTGAAAGATGTGCTATTTGCAAGAGAGCTAAAGGTAAAGAGAATGCGTATGGACTCTATATGCCACTGCCTATTCCAGAGCAACCATGGATGGACATTAGCATGGACTTTGTACTTGGACTACCGAGAACACAACATGGGAAGGATTCAATAATGGTGGTGGTTGATCGATTCTCCAAAATGTCCCATTTCATTCCTTGTACGAAAACTGACGATGCAGTACATGTTGCTGATTTGTTCTTTCAAGAGATTGTTCGTTTGCATGGAATTCCTAAAAGCATTGTCTCTGATCGTGATACAAAGTTCTTAAGCCACTTTTGGAAGACTCTTTGGAGGAAACTTGGAACAAAGTTACTTTTCAGTACGACATGTCATCCACAAACTGATGGACAAACTGAGGTAGTAAACCGAACTTTATCTTCTTTGTTACGAGCTGTTATACATAAGAATTTGAAGAGTTGGGATACTTGTTTGCCGATTGTGGAGTTTGCATATAATCGTAGTGTGCATGGGGCTACAAAATTTTCACCATTTGAGGTTGTCTATGGCTTTAATCCTTGTGTTCCTATTGATCTTGTTCATATTCCAATTGATGAGAGGACATCTATGGATGGAATTAGAAAGGCAGAATTGATGAAGAAACTACATGAGCAGGTTCGACTACATATTGAGGAGAAAACAACAAAGTATGCTAAACAAGCTAACAAGGGGCGAAAGATGGTCAGGTTTGAACTTGGAGATCTTGTTTGGATTCATATTAGCAAGGGCAGATTTCCAAGCAAACGTAAGTCCAAGTTGATGCCAAGAGCTGACGGTCCATTTCGTATTATAGAGAAGGTGAATGACAATGCGTATAAGGTAGATCTTCCTGGTGATTACAACGTATCAGCTACTTTTAATGTGAAAGACTTATCTCCGTACTTGGATGATGATGACGATTCTGATTTGAGGACAAATCATTTTCAACCCGGGGCTGATGATGTGCATCATGGGAATTATAATCCATCTCGTAAAGCTGAATCTAACATGCAAGAGGATTCAGATGGTCCAATGACAAGAGCGAGAGCAAAACAACTACAACGGGCCTTGACGAATCAAATTGCAATGATTGAAGCTGCGTCGGAGTTAAAAATTAGCAATCAGTTTGAAATTGGTTCAAGGGTGCTTATTTGCCTAGAATTGGAACTTGGAGATGGGAAAAGCCCTTAATGGTTCTTTTCATGCTGGGCTACTTGTATTTGGATTGATAATGCAAGTGAAGGAATTGATGCTGTTTACGGTCAGAACAGTAGATGGATTTGAACCCGAATTTGAAGTCATCCAATGCATGTGAAAACAAGATTTATGTAGGTAAAATTCAAGTTCAGAACGTGATCTTTCTATATTGTCCAACCATGAGTGCATTGGACTTTTGTGTCAAAAGTTATGGCTGTTTTAAATTTCGTCTGCATATGTTTTAGAAATGTCAACAAAAAAACGTGTGTTAGTTAAATTTGTCTACTTGTTTATTAAAAGTCTAGTTTTTAGGCTTGACTTCTGTCATGTTGAATTCACCTAACTTTGGAGGGATGTTCCAAAGATAAATATGTATCAGAATATGAAATAAACACTTTTGGCCAAGATTTGAAAACTTAATTCAGAGAATTAAGAGTTGTTCTTCCAAATTCGTTTTGTGAAGAACCCTACCTGACTTATCACTCTTCAATCACAAAGAGTGTGGCGTCGAAATCCTAGATTGATCTTTGTGGCGTCCAGATCGACTTATCAAAGTATCATTCTAGTCTATCTCCATCTTATTTACCTTAAATCACTACAATCCATCCTAAATACCAAAAGAAAGACAACACAACTAGACCCATCCTTCATCCATTTTCATTATAATCATTGTTGCCGATTTTCAAATCATTCACGGCACATCAATTAGTGAACCATAAGCAAACCACCTTAGAAT
The DNA here is from genome assembly GCF_005239225.2 of Populus alba. Lineage (NCBI taxonomy): Eukaryota > Viridiplantae > Streptophyta > Magnoliopsida > Malpighiales > Salicaceae > Populus > Populus alba. Next base: position 3,460,907 of record NC_133293.1, read on the forward strand.
CAATTGAAACCTCATATTATGTGTATTGGGGATGAGAGCGCAGCATTTGGGATCATTTTGATATCGGCTTCTGGAGGTTTTAATTGGAGGTCCAATTCTGCCGCAAACTGACCATACAAGGCGTTTGGGTACCTAGAAATAAGAGAACACGAGCTATAAATTGTGTTTTGGTGTTTTCACAGTATTGCAATAGTAATACTACATATTAAATTCAAGGTCATTTGGATATCGGTTTCTTTAGGTTCCTGAATTGGGTCTTGTTTTGTCGTAACGAGTCTGTTTGGTGTTATCTTTCAAGACTTGTTTTGTTTCTGTTGATCTCGTTCCTGCCATTATACTATCATCATATTTTTGATATTTGGCTGTTGTTTGAGTCATTTTCATCACTTTCGCATTTGTTTGTTTTTTTTCGATAAGTTCCGGTCCAGCCAAAAGTCAGGTTCGTAATCTCGAATCTAAATCAGTGTTTTCCTGCTACAAACTCTATTCTTTTCGTCGTCTTCGTATTCATCAAGGGAGAGGGAGCAGAGGAGGATTGTAGATCAACGATGCGAAAAGCTAAGCCATGGTTTGGAGGCCTTAGAACGAGAAGTTGATAAGTGTAGAAGGTTATTCTATGATCTTCAAGCTTCATGGGAAAAAGAGGTGCAGCGCCAAAAAGGATGAAAGAAGAAGGAGAATCATTCGGAAGTATGCACGCAAGTGGCTAGTACGGCGTGCTTATTTGAAATTCTTGTCGGTCACTACTTCCATACAGTGTTGCTGGAGAGAGGTGTTAGCAATAAGGGATTCCGAAGGCTTAAACAAGAGGCTGCTGAAGTCGCTATGGATCCTATTCAAGATTCGAGGGCGAATCTTCTTGAAGAGGGTAGGGAAGGCGATACGGCTCAGCCACGTGATACGACCCAAGGGTCAGATTCGGATTTTGGCGTAAAAAGCGCAACAGTCATAATCTCAATCCGACCGTTGGATCGGGCTAATATTTTTACGTGGACTCTCCAGACATGTTTTGCTACCTTGGGTTAAAAATTCAGGTCAATCGGAGTTCGGGAAGGAACGGCAACTCTGGTCAACGGAGGCTGTACGGATTTTGTTATTTACTTCCATTTGACTCTGTGGACTTCCTATTTGGCTAGGATTCTTTTTCCTTCAAGGATGTGGCAGCTGGTTTTGGGGAACTTTCTGGTTCCACGAGGATCTTTAATGAGCTGCAATATAATCTACAAGTTTGGCACTGATTCATTAATGTTTCAGAATCCTTTTCCTATAAGGATTCCTTATTCATCCCAGCTACACAAGGAAAGAAGGGCTGGTGGTATTTAATGACAGACTGGTTATTATTTTTTTTTTTTTATCATTTTCTTTAATGTTTGGGCTTAATTAAAACATTTTTTCGAGCTAGGGTCCAGGGCTTGTTTGGATCAGGTTATGGGCTTTTCAGTTTAGCGTGTTGGGCCAGTTTTGAGCGGACCTCATATAAGTCCACATAAGGGGTCCATTAGGGTTACTTTTTGAAGAACTATTTAAACTCATGTAAGCCAAAATTTCAGCAGCTTTGATGATTATTATTCTGAATTTTTTTCAGTTTTAACGTGTGAGAGTGATTCTTGCATTCTTCAGCTCTTGAACGAACTGAACCTGACTTATCGAAGATTAACCGGCTTCGTGGCGTCATTCTACTCGTTCCAATTGTGTTGGTGCCTGGGGCAGGTTTCCATTGTGTCACGCTCATATCAGACCTATTTCGGCTTCCCGGGATCGGATCTCAATCTTGATTGTGGGCTGCGTGACCACGTGGTGGTTCGCATCAGTTGGTATCCGAGCTAGGCTCCGAAACAAGGTCATATCATTCGGTTATTTTCGTTTTTTTTTTAGCGTGCCCTTAGGTTTTTCAGTGTTTGCGTCCATCTTCTTGTTCTTCGTGTCTGCGTCATCTAAGCAAAAAAAGAATTATAATTCATCTTGTTACTGTCTCTAATCATATCAGTGTCTATATATGTGTCTATATATATATATATATATATTATATATATATAAAGGAAAGAGAGTTAAAGAGGGATTAGTTGAAATTTGAAGGATCATTCAATTTTTGTCCGCAGAAACACAAACTCCTGGTGAACCATAACCAAAACCACCTCAGAATCAATTTAAACTTCATATTCAGTCTATTGGGGGTGAGATCGCATCATATGTAAAGTTTGGGCTTATCCTGATATTGTTTCCTTGAGGTTCAATTGTGCCGCAGAAACACTACTATTAGTGAACCATAAGCAAACCACCTTAGAATCAATTGAAACCTCATATTATGTGTATTGGGGATGAGAGCGCAGCATTTGGGATCATTTTGATATCGGCTTCTGGAGGTTTTAATTGGAGGTCCAATTCTGCCGCAAACTGACCATACAAGGCGTTTGGGTACCTAGAAATAAGAGAACACGAGCTATAAATTGTGTTTTGGTGTTTTCACAGTATTGCAATAGTAATACTACATATTAAATTCAAGGTCATTTGGATATCGGTTTCTTTAGGTTCCTGAATTGGGTCTTGTTTTGTCGTAACGAGTCTGTTTGGTGTTATCTTTCAAGACTTGTTTTGTTTCTGTTGATCTCGTTCCTGCCATTATACTATCATCATATTTTTGATATTTGGCTGTTGTTTGAGTCAAAGAATTTTCATCACTCGCATTAGTTTGTTTTTTCGATAAGTTCTGGTCCAAAAAAGTCAGGTTGTATCTCGAGTCTAAATCAGTGTTTTCATGCTACAAACTCTATTCTTTTCGTCGTCTTCGTATTCATCAAAGGGAGAGGGAGCAGAGGAGGATTGTAGATCAACGATGCGAAAAGCTAAGCCATGGTTTGGAGGCCTTAGAACGAGAAGTTGATAAGTGTAGAAGGTTATTCTATGATCTTCAAGCTTCATGGGAAAAAGAGGTTGCAGCGCCAAAAGGATGAAAGAAGAAGGAGAATCATTCGGAAGTATGCACGCAAGTGGCTAGTACGGCGTGCTTATTTGAAATTCTTGTCGGTCACTACTTCCATACAGTGTTGCTGGAGAGAGGTGTTAGCAATAAGGGGATTCCGAAGGCTTAAACAAGAGGCTGCTGAAGTCGCTATGGATCCTATTCAAGATTCGAGGGCGAATCTTCTTGAAGAGGTAGGGAAGGCGATACGGCTCAGCCACGTGATACGACCCAAGTAAGGTCAGATTCGGATTTTGGCGTAAAAAGCGCAACAGTCATAATTCTCAATCCGACCGTTGGATCGGGCTAATATTTTACGTGGACTCTCCAGACATGTTTTGCTACCTTGGGTTAAAAATTCAGGTCAATCGGAGTTCGGGAAGGAACGGCAACTCTGGTCAACGGAGGCTGTACGGATTTTGTTATTTACTTCCATTTGACTCGTGGACTTCCTATTTGGCTAGGATTCTTTTTCCTACAAGGATGTGGCAGCTGGTTTTGGGAACTTTCTGGTTCCACGAGGATCTTTAATGAGCTGCAATATAATCTACAAGTTTGGCACTGATTCATTAATGTTTCAGAATCCTTTTCCTATAAGGATTCCTTATTCATCCCAGCTACACAAGGAAAGAAGGGCTGGTGGTATTTAATGACAGACTGGTTATTATTATTTTTTTTTTATCATTTTCTTTAATGTTTGGGCTTAATTAAAACATTTTTTCGAGCTAGGTCCAGGGCTTGTTTGGATCAGGTTATGGGCTTTTCAGTTTAGCGTGTTGGGCCAGTTTTGAGCGGACCTCATATAAGTCCACATAAGGGGTCCATTAGGGTTACTTTTTGAAGAACTATTTAAACTCATGTAAGCCAAAATTTCAGCAGCTTTGATGATTATTATTCTGAATTTTTTTCAGTTTTAACGTGTGAGAGTGATTCTTGCATTCTTCAGCTCTTGAACGAACTGAACCTGACTTATCGAAGATTAACCGGCTTCGTGGCGTCATTCTACTCGTTCCAATGTGTTGGTGCCTGGGGCAGGTTTCCATTGTGTCACGCTCATATCAGACCTATTTCGGCTTCCCGGGATCGGATCTCAATCTTGATTGTGGGCTGCGTGACCACGTGGTTTCGCATCAGTTGGTATCCGAGCTAGGCTCCGAAACAAGGTCATATCATTCGTTATTTTCGTTTTTTTTTTAGCGTGCCCTTAGGTTTTTCAGTGTTTGCGTCCATCTTCTTGTTCTTCGTGTCTGCGTCATCTAAGCAAAAAAAAAAAAAAAAAGTTATAATTCATCTTGTTACTGTCTCTAATCATATCAGTGTCTATATATGTGTCTATATATATATATATAGGAAAGAAGAGTTAAAGAGGGATTAGTTGAAATTTGAAGGATCATTCAATTTTTGCCGCAGAAACACAACTCCTGGTGAACCATAACCAAACCACCTCAGAATCAATTTTAAACTTCATATTCAGTCTATTGGGGGTGAGATCGCATCATATGTAAAGTTTGGGCTTATCCTGATATTGTTTCCTTGAGGTTCAATTGTGCCGCAGAAACACTACTATTAGTGAACCATAAGCAAACCACCTTAGAATCAATTGAAACCTCATATTATGTGTATTGGGGATGAGAGCGCAGCATTTGGGATCATTTTGATATCGGCTTCTGGAGGTTTTAATTGGAGGTCCAATTCTGCCGCAAACTGACCATACAAGGCGTTTTGGGTACTAGAAATAAGAGAACACGAGCTATAAATTGTGTTTTTGGTGTTTTCACAGTATTGCAATAGTAATACTACATATTAAATTCAAGGTCATTTGGATATCGGTTTCTTTAGGTTCCTGAATTGGGTCTTGTTTTGTCGTAACGAGTCTGTTTGGTGTTATCTTTCAAGACTTGTTTTGTTTCTGTTGATCTTCGTTCCTGCCATTATACTATCATCATATTTTTTGATATTTGGCTGTTGTTTGAGTCATTTCATCACTTTCGCATTTGTTTGTTTTTTTCGATAAGTTCCGGTCCAGCCAAAAGTCAGGTTCGTAATCTCGAATCTAAATCAGTGTTTTCCTGCTACAAACTCTATTCTTTTCGTCGTCTTCGTATTCATCAAGGGAGAGGGAGCAGAGGAGGATTGTAGATCAACGATGCGAAAAGCTAAGCCATGGTTTGGAGGCCTTAGAACGAGAAGTTGATAAGTGTAGAAGGTTATTCTATGATCTTCAAGCTTCATGGGAAAAAGAGGTGCAGCGCCAAAAGGATGAAAGAAGAAGGAGAATCATTCGGAAGTATGCACGCAAGTGGCTAGTACGGCGTGCTTATTTTGAAATTCTTGTCGGTCACTACTTCCATACAGTGTTGCTGGAGAGAGGTGTTAGCAATAAGGGGATTCCGAAGGCTTAAACAAGAGGCTGCTGAAGTCGCTATGGATCCTATTCAAGATTCGAGGGCGAATCTTCTTGAAGAGGTAGGGAAGGCGATACGGCTCAGCCACGTGATACGACCCAAGTAAGGTCAGATTCGGATTTTGGCGTAAAAAGCGCAACAGTCATAATTCTCAATCCGACCGTTGGATCGGGCTAATATTTTACGTGGACTCTCCAGACATGTTTTGCTACCTTGGGTTAAAAATTCAGGTCAATCGGAGTTCGGGAAGGAACGGCAACTCTGGTCAACGGAGGCTGTACGGATTTTGTTATTTACTTCCATTTGACTCGTGGACTTCCTATTTGGCTAGGATTCTTTTTCCTACAAGGATGTGGCAGCTGGTTTTGGGAACTTTCTGGTTCCACGAGGATCTTTAATGAGCTGCAATATAATCTACAAGTTTGGCACTGATTCATTAATGTTTCAGAATCCTTTTCCTATAAGGATTCCTTATTCATCCCAGCTACACAAGGAAAGAAGGGCTGGTGGTATTTAATGACAGACTGGTTATTATTATTTTTTTTTTATCATTTTCTTTAATGTTTGGGCTTAATTAAAACATTTTTTCGAGCTAGGGTCCAGGGCTTGTTTGGATCAGGTTATGGGCTTTTCAGTTTAGCGTGTTTGGGCCAGTTTTGAGCGGACCTCATATAAGTCCACATAAGGGGTCCATTAGGGTTACTTTTTGAAGAACTATTTAAACTCATGTAAGCCAAAATTTCAGCAGCTTTGATGATTATTATTCTGAATTTTTTTCAGTTTTAACGTGTGAGAGTGATTCTTGCATTCTTCAGCTCTTGAACGAACTGAACCTGACTTATCGAAGATTAACCGGCTTCGTGGCGTCATTCTACTCGTTCCAATTGTGTTGGTGCCTGGGGCAGGTTTCCATTGTGTCACGCTCATATCAGACCTATTTCGGCTTCCCGGGATCGGATCTCAATCTTGATTGTGGGCTGCGTGACCACGTGGTGGTTCGCATCAGTTGGTATCCGAGCTAGGCTCCGAAACAAGGTCATATCATTCGGTTATTTTCGTTTTTTTTTTTAGCGTGCCCTTAGGTTTTTCAGTGTTTGCGTCCATCTTCTTGTTCTTCGTGTCTGCGTCATCTAAGCAAAAAAGAATTATAATTCATCTTGTTACTGTCTCTAATCATATCAGTGTCTATATATGTGTCTATATATATATATATATATATATATATATATATATATAAAGGAAAGAGAGTTAAAAGAGGGATTAGTTGAAATTTGAAGGATCATTCAATTTTTGCCGCAGAAACACAACTCCTGGTGAACCATAACCAAACCACCTCAGAATCAATTTAAACTTCATATTCAGTCTATTGGGGGTGAGATCGCATCATATGTAAAGTTTGGGCTTATCCTGATATTGTTTCCTTGAGGTTCAATTGTGCCGCAGAAACACTACTATTAGTGAACCATAAGCAAACCACCTTAGAATCAATTGAAACCTCATATTATGTGTATTGGGGATGAGAGCGCAGCATTTGGGATCATTTTGATATCGGCTTCTGGAGGTTTTAATTGGAGGTCCAATTCTGCCGCAAACTGACCATACAAGGCGTTTGGGTACCTAGAAATAAGAGAACACGAGCTATAAATTGTGTTTTGGTGTTTTCACAGTATTGCAATAGTAATACTACATATTAAATTCAAGGTCATTTGGATATCGGTTTCTTTAGGTTCCTGAATTGGGTCTTGTTTTGTCGTAACGAGTCTGTTTGGTGTTATCTTTCAAGACTTGTTTTGTTTCTGTTGATCTCGTTCCTGCCATTATACTATCATCATATTTTTGATATTTGGCTGTTGTTTGAGTCATTTTCATCACTTTCGCATTGTTTGTTTTTTTCGATAAGTTTGGTCCAGCCAAAAGTCAGGTTCCGTAATCTCGAGTCTAAATCAGTGTTTTCCTGCTATAAACTCTATTCTTTTCGTCGTCTGTATTCATCAAGGGAGAGGGAGCAGAGGAGGATTGTAGATCAACGATGCGAAAAGCTAAGCCATGGTTTGGAGGCCTTAGAACGAGAAGTTGATAAGTGTAGAAGGTTATTCTATGATCTTCAAGCTTCATGGGAAAAAGAGGTGCAGCGCCAAAAGGATGAAAGAAGAAGGAGAATCATTCGGAAGTATGCACGCAAGTGGCTTAGTACGGCGTGCTTATTTGAAATTCTTGTCGGTCACTACTTCCATACAGTGTTGCTGGAGAGAGGTGTTAGCAATAAGGGGATTCCGAAGGCTTAAACAAGAGGCTGCTGAAGTCGCTATGGATCCTATTCAAGATTCGAGGGCGAATCTTCTTGAAGAGGTAGGGAAGGCGATACGGCTCAGCCACGTGATACGACCCAAGTAAGGTCAGATTCGGATTTTGGCGTAAAAAGCGCAACAGTCATAATTCTCAATCCGACCGTTGGATCGGGCTAATATTTTACGTGGACTCTCCAGACATGTTTTGCTACCTTGGGTTAAAAATTCAGGTCAATCGGAGTTCGGGAAGGAACGGCAACTCTGGTCAACGGAGGCTGTACGGATTTTGTTATTTACTTCCATTTGACTCGTGGACTTCCTATTTGGCTAGGATTCTTTTTCCTACAAGGATGTGGCAGCTGGTTTTTGGGAACTTTTGGTTCCACGAGGATCTTTAATGAGCTGCAATATAATCTACAAGTTTGGCACTGATTCATTAATGTTTCAGAATCCTTTTCCTATAAGGATTCCTTATTCATCCCAGCTACACAAGGAAAGAAGGGCTGGTGGTATTTAATGACAGACTGGTTATTATTATTTTTTTTTTTTTATCATTTTCTTTAATGTTTGGGCTTAATTAAAACATTTTTTTCGAGCTAGGGTCCAGGGCTTGTTTGGATCAGGTTATGGGCTTTTCAGTTTAGCGTGTTGGGCCAGTTTTGAGCGGACCTCATATAAGTCCACATAAGGGGTCCATTAGGGTTACTTTTTTGAAGAACTATTTAAACTCATGTAAGCCAAAATTTCAGGCAGCTTTGATGATTATTATTCTGAATTTTTTTCAGTTTTAACGTGTGAGAGTGATTCTTGCATTCTTCAGCTCTTGAACGAACTGAACCTGACTTATCGAAGATTAACCGGCTTCGTGGCGTCATTCTACTCGTTCCAATTGTGTTGGTGCCTGGGGCAGGTTTCCATTGTGTCACGCTCATATCAGACCTATTTCGGCTTCCCGGGATCGGATCTCAATCTTGATTGTGGGCTGCGTGACCACGTGGTGGTTCGCATCAGTTTGGTATCCGAGCTAGGCTCCGAAACAAGGTCATATCATTCGGTTATTTTCGTTTTTTTTTTTTAGCGTGCCCTTAGGTTTTTCAGTGTTTGCGTCCATCTTCTTGTTCTTCGTGTCTGCGTCATCTAAGCAAAAAAGAATTATAATTCATCTTGTTACTGTCTCTAATCATATCAGTGTCTATATATGTGTCTATATAATATAAAATATAATATAATAAAAGGAAAGAGAGTTAAAGAGGGATTAGTTGAAATTTGAAGGATCATTCAATTTTTGCCGCAGAAACACAACTCCTGGTGAACCATAACCAAACCACCTCAGAATCAATTTAAAACTTCATATTCAGTCTATTGGGGGTGAGATCGCATCATATGTAAAGTTTGGGCTTATCCTGATATTGTTTCCTTGAGGTTCAATTGTGCCGCAGAAACACTACTATTAGTGAACCATAAGCAAACCACCTTAGAATCAATTGAAACCTCATATTATGTGTATTGGGGATGAGAGCGCAGCATTTGGGATCATTTTTGATATCGGCTTCTGGAGGTTTTAATTGGAGGTCCAATTCTGCCGCAAACTGACCATACAAGGCGTTTGGGTACCTAGAAATAAGAGAACACGAGCTATAAATTGTGTTTTTGGTGTTTTCACAGTATTGCAATAGTAATACTACATATTAAATTCAAGGTCATTTGGATATCGGTTTCTTTAGGTTCCTGAATTGGGTCTTGTTTTGTCGTAACGAGTCTGTTTGGTGTTATCTTTCAAGACTTGTTTTGTTTCTGTTGATCTCGTTCCTGCCATTATACTATCATCATATTTTGATATTTGGCTGTTGTTTGAGTCATTTTCATCACTTTCGCATTTGTTTGTTTTTTCGATAAGTTCCGGTCCAGCCAAAAGTCAGGTTCGTAATCTCGAATCTAAATCAATGTTTTCCTGCTTACAAACTCTATTCTTTTCGTCGTCTTCGTATTCATCAAGGGAGAGGGAGCAGAGAGGAGGATTGTAGATCAACGATGCGAAAAGCTAAGCCATGGTTTGGAGGCCTTAGAACGAGAAGTTGATAAGTGTAGAAGGTTATTCTATGATCTTCAAGCTTCATGGGAAAAAGAGGTGCAGCGCCAAAAGGATGAAAGAAGAAGGAGAATCATTCGGAAGTATGCACGCAAGTGGCTAGTACGGCGTGCTTATTTTGAAATTCTTGTCGGTCACTACTTCCATACAGTGTTGCTGGAGAGAGGTGTTAGCAATAAGGGGATTCCGAAGGCTTAAACAAGAGGCTGCTGAAGTCGCTATGGATCCTATTCAAGATTCGAGGGCGAATCTTCTTGAAGAGGGAGGGAAGGCGATACGGCTTCAGCCACGTGATACGACCCAAGTAAGGTCAGATTCGGATTTTGGCGTAAAAAGCGCAACAGTCATAATTTCTCAATCCGACCGTTGGATCGGGCTAATATTTTACGTGGACTCTCCAGACATGTTTTGCTACCTTGGGTTAAAAATTCAGGTCAATCGGAGTTCGGGAAGGAACGGCAACTCTGGTCAACGGAGGCTGTACGGATTTTGTTATTTACTTCCATTTGACTCGTGGACTTCCTATTTGGCTAGGATTCTTTTTCCTACAAGGATGTGGCAGCTGGTTTTGGGAACTTTCTGTTCCACGAGGATCTTTAATGAGTCTGCAATATAATCTACAAGTGTTGGCACTGGATTCAT